>NC_134354.1:17487333-17732333 GCF_048569485.1 Anomaloglossus baeobatrachus | reverse complement strand
TTCTCTCTTTCTCTTTCTTTCCATCCATCATTCTTTCTTTGTTTCTTTGTTTCTTTCTCTTTCTTTCCATCGTTCTTTCTTTCTTTCTCTTTCTTTCCTTCCCTTTCTTTCTTTCTCTTTCTTTCCATCAATCTTTCTTTCTTTCCATCGTTCTTTCTTTCTTTCTTTCTTTCTCTTTCGTTCTGTTTCTTTATTTTTCTTTTGTTTTGTTTTTTATCTCTCTTTTTCTTTCTTTCTTTCTTTTTCTTTCTCTCTTTCTTTCATTATTTCTTTTATGTCATTCTTTCTTTCCTTCCTTTTTTTACTTTTTCTTTCTTTCTTTTTTACTTTTGTTCTTTCTTTCTTTCTCTCTTTTCTCTTTTTTTTACTTATTTTCTCTCTTTCTTTCTCTTTCTTTCCATTGTTCTTTCTTTCTTTTTCTCTTTCTTTCCATTGTTTTTTCTTTTTCTCTTTCTTTCTCTTTCTTTCTCTCTTTCTTTCCATCATCATTCTTTCTTTGCTTCTCTTTCTTTCTTTCTTTTTTCCTTCTTTCTTTCTTTTTCTCTTTCTTTTTTTTCAATCTCTTTCTTTCCTGTCTAATATTTATATTTTCACATTTATCTATCACTATGTAATATCTCTCTATCATTTGTATTTTCCTCCCTTCACCAATAATGGAAAATAGGAAATGACATAGAATCACAGGACTGCGCTGAGACCTCATTATCCTCGCAGCGGCGGCGGTCGGTGACGCTCCCGGAGTTTAATAGATGTTTTGTGCAATGTAAAATTCTATATAAGTCAATCAAAGGTGTTAACAAAAACAAATGTGAGCGATCTCCGCGCCGCCGCTGCTCCATCTTCTCTTCCAATAAATCCTGACATTGGCTTCTCAGTAACACGTATTCAGAGAAAGGCCCCGTATTTATGCTCCACCAGGAAATGATGGACAAAGAGGAAGATCTCATTAACCCTTTCAAAACTAGTAATCTGTGTTAAAAAAAAATAATAATAAATAAATAAATAAAAAAAAAACAACTTCCAATGCAATCATTGTAAATAATGTTGTCAGTGCTTGGACGTGTAATGAATAAATGCCTGAAATGCAAGGATTGGGAGGATCTGTGCAGAATCCTGGCTGCTGCTGTAGAGCTGATTTCAGCCAGATGCATTTCTTCATACATAGTCAGGAGAAGTTTCCAGCCTGGGAATTTTGCTCAGCTTTATTGCAAGGTAGAATGATGGCCAATCTTGCAGTATAATATGAAAGCCTGATCATTGCAGCCGTGATGTGCCTCGGACTATGGCTACTGACGGACGTTAGGACTGGGAGGCAGGGGCGGACTGGGCCAGGAGGCAGGGGCGGACTGGGCCAGGAGGCAGGGGCGGACTGGGCCAGGAGGCAGGGGCGGACTGGGCCAGGAGGCAGGGGCGGACTGGGCCAGGAGGCAGGGGCGGACTGGGCCAGGAGGCAGGGGCGGACTAGGCCAGGAGGCAGGGGGGCAATTGCCCCCTGGGCTGCTCTCCTAGCTATTGTAGGGGGCGGCCGCCTGCTGCATAATGTCATAATAAGAGGTAGAAGAAAAAAATAATCCAGCTTCCGGAATAATATAAAATCTTGTGCAAGCTTTATTTTAAAGGACGTAAAAAATACTTGTCATTACAAGGGACAAAATAGGGAGCCCGTGTGCGGCTACGCGTTTCGAACGCTACCTGCGTTCTTTATCAAGCCTTCATCACAGCAGAATGTGTCTGCATCACAGCTATATAGAAGTGGGGGTGAGTAACACTCGCTTCAAGATTCTGTGCCACCAAGGTATAAGGATCACATAGATGAATAAAGTAGGTCATGTCTCTACTGTATTCAGCGTAGTTTGTCCTCAGTAGTAGAAACCAGATCACCATCATGAAAGAGAAGGCAGAGGCTGTACAATGTATTGCAAGTATTGTAAATGGCAATTCTCCACGGCTGTTCAAGTCATTGCGTCTTGTGAGAAAACCTGTAACCACCGAGCATCTTGCCTCTTAGGAGACTTTAACCATCTGTTGCTCCATCGTTTTCAAAGTTGTTCTAAACCGCCCTTTGTCTATGTTACATTACTTGTCACGATACTTAATTTAGCAAAACACTCAACTAATGAGGGCCATTTTATTGTATATTTAAAGGTTCAAACTACAACTAAAATTAACCATCTCTAAAGGGCCATTTACACGCTGCGACATCGCTAACGATATATCGTCAGTGTCACGGTGTTTGTGACGCACATCCGGCGCCGTTAGCGACATCGCAGCGTGTTAAGGGTATTTTACACGCTGCGATATCGATACCGATATCGCTAGCGAGCGTACCTGCCCCCGTCGGTTGTGCATCACGGGCAAATCGCTGCCCGTGGCGGACAACATCGCTTACACCCGTCACACGGACTTACCTTCCCTTCGACGTCGCTCTGGCCGGCAATCCGCCTTCTTTCTAAGGCGGTCACAGCGACGTCACACGGCAGCCATCCAAATGCAGAGGACGGGCGGAGATGAGCGGGAAGTAAACATCCCGCCCACCTCCTTCCTTCCCCATTGACGGTGGACGCAGGTAAGGAGATGATCGTCGCTCCTGCGGTGTCACAATAGTGATGTATGCTGCCAGAGGAATGACAAACAACATCGTACCTGTTGCTGCAGCAACGATATTTGGAAAAGGAGCGACGTGTCAACGAGCAACGATTTTTGCCGTTTTTGCGCTCGTTGATCGTCGCTCCTTGGTGTCACACACTGCGATGTCGCTAACGGCGCCGGATGTGCGTCACTAACACCATGACCCCGACGATATATTGTTAGCGATATCGCACCGTGTAAAGCACCCTTAACACGTATGAGCAACCTTAATCGCAAAAGAGCAAAAATCGTTGGTATGTGAGACGTCATTCACTTATCAAAAATCGTTGCCTATTCAGTAGCGATGTAGTTTGTTGTACCTGCGGCAGCAGACATCGCTATGTGTGACACCGCAGGAACGAGCAACAACCTCGTACCTGCGGCCGCCCGCAATGAGGAAGGAAGGAGATGGGTGGGATGTCCGTTCCCACTCATCTCCGCCCCTCCGCTTCTATTGGATGGCTGCTGTGTGACGTCGCTGTGACGCCGCACGTACCGCCCCCTTAGAAAGGAGGCGGTTAGCCGGCCACAGCGACATTGCAGGGAAGGTAAGTCCGTGTGAAGGGTGTAAGCGATGTTGTGCGCCACGGCATATGCCCATGACGCACAATCGACGGGGGCGGGTACGCTCGCTAGCAATATCGCAGCGTGTAAAGTACCCTTTAGACCACATTCACACATCTGAGTAACACATCCAAGTTTGTTTGTCATATTTTTTTAGAGCAAACTGACCTCTAAAGCTTTATTTAGCCATATATAAATCACTTCGTGAATTGTTGTTACGTTGTGACTATAGGGGTTATGCCAGTGTAAGGGAACCCCCAATGAGTGCTGCCACAAACAGGGTACACCAAGGAAATAATATAATGGTTGGCCCTGGAGCTAGAGAGAGGGGAGCAGGGTAACCTCCTGCACTCACCTTAGGCTGTTCCCTGCTCTCAATATACTCCATATATGGGTTTTTCCACCTTTTGCCGATCGTGTGTGTATAGGCCTTTGCTTGCCCTAAACTCACCCTGGCTAGTGAGAAGGCTGTCGACAGCATGAGTCCCACCACTGCAATAATCCAACACAAGGGTAGGAAGACAGACAGGGGGGAAATAGACAAAAGGATATAACACACACTTGATGGCTATAGCCAAACATCAAGACTGCAGACAACACGGTTCCAACATCTGAACTCTAGCAGCAGATATCCAGCAGCTCCTAGATGCTTCTTCCCTCCAACGTGGTTAGAACAGAAAGATGCTATTAACGGCATCAAGTGATAGATCATGTGACTATTTAAAGGAGATGGTAGTTGTCAGAAACCGGCTGCATGTGAAGTGAATTAACCAGGAGCTGCTAGCAGGGAAAATTACATTAACCCTTGCTGCACAAATATACAGCAAATACATTTAATATAAAGTGCCTCACAAGTTAATGTGGCTCTCAGATCCTAGAACTGTCACAAATATCACAAGGACAGAAAACACTCGTGACAGTTGTGTAGGTCCTATTCTCATCTCTGTTATGGATTGGACGTCTCCCCTTACACCCCAAAAGTGTTGCTTTATCAGTCACTTTGGGTCATTGTCTTGTTGGAGGGGGAAACCTCTGTTCCAGTCTCCAATCACTGACACTATATGGAGAGAAGGTATGCACACCAGTGACAGTGCAAGGGGAATAAATGTAAAGCAGAAACTGCTGTGTGAATACTGACATGAAAAATACAATAGCTATATGTAAGAATGAAAATATGACAATGGTATCTGCATTACTGCCATGAACTTTAAGAATAAGGACAAATTTAGCTATTGAATTGATCAATGCAACAGAGCCCCAACACCTCGTCACAGTATTCTCTTACGTTGGGCTCCCTAGAATACCGTAATGAGGTGTTGGGGCTCTGTTGCATTGATCAATTCTATAGCTAAATTTGTCCTTATTCTTAACGTTCATGGCAGTAATGCAGATTCCATTGTCATATATTCATTTTTACATATAGCTATTGTATTTTTCATGTCAGTATTCACACAGCAGTTTCTGTTTTACATGTATTCCCCTTGCACTGTCACTGGTGTGCAGCCCTTATCTTTATATAGTAAAGGGGTTTTTTTTACAGTTTTTTCACCCAGTTCAGCCTTAGAATGGTGTTTCAGACGTTATTTCTTAATTCCAATCACTGACAGACTGAAACAGGTTTTGTTCAAGAATATCCCTGTATTTCACACCATCCATCTTCCCCTTGACTCAGACCATTTTCCTTGTCCCTGCTGCTAAAAAACATTCCGCCAACATGATGCTGCCACCACCATGTTTCACTGTGGGATGGTGTTTTTGCGATGATGAGCTGTGTTGATATGGCATTAGACATAGTGTATACCTTGCTGACCAAAAAGTTAAATTTTGGTCTCATCTGACCACAGTACCTTCCTACACACATTTGGGGGGTCTCCCATATCTCTTTTGGCAAATTGAAAACAAGTCTTCCAATTTTTGGCTGTAAAGCCTGCTTTACACCTTACGATATCACATACGATATCGTATGCGATTGTACCCGCCCCCATCGTATGTGCGGCACGTTCAATTTGTTGACCGTGTCGCACAAACAATTATATGCCGTCACACGTACTTACCCGTCCATACGACCTCGATGTGGGCGGCGAACATCCACTTCCTGGAGTGGGAGGGACGTTCGGCGTCGCAGCGACGTCACGCGGCAGCTGGCCAATAGAAGCGGAGGGGCGGAGATGAGCGGGACGTAAACATCCCGCCCACCTTCCTCATTCCGCATTGCCGGCGGGAGCCGCGGGATGCAGGTAAGATCTGTTCATCGTTCCGGGGTGTCACACACAGCGATGTGCGCTGCCCCGGGTACGATGAACAATCTGACGTGCAATTTTAAGGAAATGAACAACGTGTATGCGATGAATGGTTTTATGTTCAATTGCAATCGCACGTAGCTGTCACACGCTACAACAACACTAACGATGCCGGATGTGCGTCACTTACGACATGACCCCGCCGACACATCGTTAGATTTGTTGTAGCGTGTAAAGCCCGCTTAAGTTAAGGCTTTTTTCTAGCCACTCTTCCATAAAGGTTGGCTCTATGGAATGTATGGCTTTTTGTGGTCATATAGAGAGATACTCCAGCTTCTTCTAGGTTACTCTGTAGCTCCTACAGGGTTACATTTCATTTCTGTGCTCCTCTATGATTAATCCCCTCCTTGCCCGGGCTGAGAGTATTGGTGGGCGGCCCTCTCTTGGCAGGTTTGTTGTGGTACCAAGTTCTTTCCATTTGATGATAATGGATTTGCGGGTGCTCTGGGGGATCATCAGAGATCTGAATATTTTTTTAGAACCCAACCCTGACTTGTATATTTCAACAATTTTCACTCTGACTTTTTTGGAGACTTCCTTAAAAGTATTTAAATACAGCTTATACCCAAACCCTGTACAATCAATAGACAACCTTAACACACCACCCAGATTAAAGAACTGAGACGGGCTTTCAGTGTTGCTGAGCAGAGATGGAAGAGGTCTCATTCCACTGAGCACTTTATCAAATACTAACAGCCCTCACCAATTTCAAGTCCACACTCACTGCTGCAAAACAATCCTACTTCTTATGTCTCATGTCCTCCTTATCTCAGAACCTTAGACAGCTATTCAATACTTTCAACTCTCTCCTCTGTTCCCTGGCACCACCTCCCTCTCCTCTCCTCTCAGCGGAAGACTTTGCCTTCAAGCAGAAGATTCATAGAATATTAGAGTTGGAAGGGACCTCCTGGGTCATCTAGTCCAACCCCCTGCTCAAAGCAGGATTCACTAAATCATCCCAGACAGATGTGTCGCGGGCGGAGGAGGGGACGCTGCGCTCACCCACTGCTCGGGTCCGGCTACTGCTGCTGCTGCTCGGTGGTGGCTCGAGCGGTGGGCCGGATCCCGGGGACTTGAGCGGCGTTCCTCGCCCGTGAGTGAAAGGGGGGTGGTGTGGTGTGGTTTAGGGATATTGTCCGTGACGCCACCCATGGTTGTGGTGAGATTGGTGACACCACCGCTGCTCTGGACGGGGATCCCGGGAGCAGTGACAGGGAGCATCTTGGATGTTGGTTCTCCCCTCCGTGGGTAGGGAGGTTGGTTGTCCCGGGGCCTGGTGAGGGGTAGGAATGGATGGCGGGTTACGGGGCCTGGTGAGGTGCAGGGTCGCGGGGGCAGCGCTGTGCCGCACGGCACGGTGGTACTCACTCAGCCAGTAATTCACACGGAGTCTCTGGTCAAACAAACGGCTGGATGGACGGGTCCCACAGACGGCTGCGGTTGTTCTCCTCCCAGTAGGTTGATGGTGACTGCCTTTCCCTGCACCTGTGTCGTGTTACGGTTCCAATGGCTTCCCACCGGTAACCCGCTCCCCAGCTTGGATGGGTGCTGAAGGAGCCCCTTTTGCCCACAGGCTCTGGCCCTGGGAACTGTAGCCTTGGCGGTGACTGTGTTTCCCTTACGGTGTGAGCTGTTGCCTTCAATCGGGTCTTGACTGCTGGGAAACCCTGGAGGTTCCCTTCGCTAACGGATTTGACTAGTTTTATGGCGACTCCTAGCCTGGTCGGGGTCCATAAGCCCTGCCGGATGGTGCTGGCTTCTCTTTGCTCTCCGATCCGGTACCGCCGGGCCACCGCCCGTCCACGGTCCTTACGGTTCGCTCCAATCAACCTCTCCTGCAGACGGTCACCACCGTCTGCCAACCTTGCTGTTCCGTCCGGGCCACATACCCGGACGCCTTCAGTCTGCTCCTCTACCACTTCACTTCACTCCTCCTCAACTCCTCTCCCAAACTGAACTAACACTGAACTGCTTTTCCCGCCTCCAGGACTGTGAACTCCTCGGTGGGCGGGACCAACCGCCTGGCCCACCCCCTGGTGTGGACATCAGCCCCTGGAGGAAGGCAAACAAGGATTTTTGTGTTTGACTTCGGTGTGCCTAACCGGGGTGTGGGGTGTGTTGGTGTAGTTCTGTGACGACCTGGCTTGTCCAGGGCGCCACAGATGTCCATCCATAGAATCATAGAATATTAGAGTTGGAAGGGACCTCCTTGATTGATACAGTCAGAGCAGACTTTGGCCCTCAATCCCCACATCCCCTCCTCCAAACCACTCAGCACTCTTTCTCCAAATCCAGCTTCTACACCATGACAGAAGATCATCTTTCCTCTCTACTCTCAAGATCACATCTCACCACCTGTGAACTTGAAACGCTCCTGTCTCACCTCATCCCCAACCTGACCGCAGTCATTGTCCTGAACCTAACCCAACTCCTCAACCTATCACTAACAACTGTTGTATTACTGTCATACTTTAAACATGTCTCAATCATACTCATTCTCAAAATGCCCTCCTTTGACCTATCCTCTGTCTTTAGCTATTGCCCCATATCACTTCTCTTCTCCCCTGTGCCTCAAAACTACTAGAACAGTATGTCCATCTTGAACTGTCGTCACACCTCTCCTCCTGCTCCTCTTTGACAGTTTACAATCTGGCTTACAACTGCATCAGTCTACTGAAACTGCCCTAACCAAAGTCACCAATGACCTACTAACTGCCAAAGCCAAGTGACACTACTCTATTCTCCTCCTGGACCTGTCCTCTGCCTTCGACACAGTAGACCATTCCCTCCTACTACACATTCTCTCATCTCTGGGCATCACAGGCTTGGCGCTATATTGGATCTCATAATTCACTGACCGAACTTTCATCGTTTCTCACTCTCACCCCACCTCCTCATCTCGCCCCCTCTCTGTCAGTGTCCTCCCAGGTTCAGTTCTTGGACCTCTGCTGTTCTCCATCTACACCTTTGGAATGGGACAGCTCATAGAGTCCCACGGCTTCCAGTATCACCTCTACGCTGATGATCCACAGATCTACCTCTCTGGACCTGACATTACCTCTCTACTAACCAAAATCCCACAATGTCTGTCTGCTATTTCATACTTTTTCTCTGCTTGATCTTGTAAAACTTAACGTGGACAAAACATAATTAATTATATTTCCTCCTCCTCACTCTACCACCCTGACCCCACGTGATCTATCCATCAAAGTCAATGGCTGCTCACTCTCCTCAGTCCCACATGCTTGCTGCCTGGGAACTCTAGTAACTCCCCTTCACCTCCTGCCGACTACAACTCAAAAATATTTCGCAAACTACTGCATTGCTTAACCAAGAATCTGCAAAAACACTTGTGCATGCCCTCATCATCTCCCGCCTCAGCTACTGCAATCTCCTACTCTGTGGCCTTCTCTCTAACACTCTCGCACCCCTACAATCTATCCTAAGCTGTGCTGCCCAACTAATACACCTGTCCCCCTGCTATTTCCTGACCTCTCCTTTGTCATTCTCTTCACTGGCTCCCTATTGCTCATCACCTTGAGTTCAAAACACTAACCATGGCATATGAAGTACTTACCTACACGCAACCTCCGATCCTCACAAGATCTTCTGCTCTTCTCTCCTCGTATCTCCTCTTCCCACAATCGCATACAAGGTTTCTCCTGCGTCTCCCCCATACTCTGTCACTCTTTACCACAACACATCAGGCACTCATCTATCATGGAAACCTTCATAAGGAAGCTGAAGGCCCACCTCTTGTGACAACCCTACAACCTGCAATAACCCTCAGTCCACCATAGCATTGCATGACCCACTCTGCCCTCACCTACTGTATCCTAACTCATTCCCTGTGGACTGTGAGCACTCATGGGCAGCGTCCTCTCTCTTTCTGTAGACTATGAGACTTCGGGGGCAGGGTCCTCTCTCCTCCTGTAGTCTGTGAGCCCTTGCGGGCAGGATCCTCTCTCCTCCTATAGACTGTGAGACCTCGGGGGTAGGGATCTCTCTCCTCCTGCAGACTGTGAGACCTCGGGGGTAGGGATCTCTCTCCTCCTGCAGACTGTGAGACCTTGTGGGTAGGGTCCTCTCCTCCTATAGACTGTGAGACCTTGGAGGCAGGGTCCTCTCCTCCTATAGACTGTGAGACCTAGTGGTCAGGGTCCTCTCTTTCCTCCTGTAGACTGTGAGCACCAACCTGACCTGTAATTGGAATAAAAAGCAACATTGATCTAACAGCTTAATGTTGGTTGTCATTGGCGCGGCTTGAAAACCCTCATCTATCGCTCTCTGTTATCCTCCTGCAGACTGTGAGACCTTGTGGGTAGGGTCCTCTCTCCTCCTGTAGACTGTGAGACCTCGGGGGTAGGGATCTCTCTCCTCCTGCAGACTGTGAGACCTTGTGGGTAGGGTCCTCTCTCCTCCTGTAGACTGTGAGACCTTGGAGGCAGGGTCCTCTCCTCCTATAGACTGTGAGACCTAGTGGTCAGGGTCCTCTCTTTCCTCCTGTAGACTGTGAGCACCAACGGGCAGGGTTCTTTCTCCTCCTATAGACTGTGAGGCTTTGGGAGCAGGGTCCTCTCTCCTCCTGTAGACTGTGAGACCTCGTGGGCAGGGTCCTCTCTCCTATAGACTGTGAACTCTCGTGGGCAGGGTCCTCTCATCTCCTGTAGACTGTGAGACCTCGGGGGCAGAGTTCTCTCTCCTCCTATATCTGTCTGTCTTGTATTGTTAAAGACTATTGTACTTGTCTCTATTATGCATACCCTTTTCACATGTAAAGAGCCATGGAATAAATTGAACTATAATAATAGACTGTAAGACCTCACGGGCGGGGTCCTCTCTCCTCCTGTAGATTCTGAGACTTCGTGGACAGGGTCCTCTCTCCTATAGACTGTGAACTCTCGTGGGCAGGGTCCTCTTTCCTCCTGTAGACTGTGAGACCTCGTGAGCAGGGAATGTTCTCCTCCTGTAGAGTGTGAATCCTTGGGGGCAGGGTTCTCTCTCCTCGTGTAGACTGTGAGACCTAGGGGGCATTGTCCTCTCTCCTCCTGTCGACTGTGAGACCTCAGGGGCAGGGTCCTCTCTCCTCCTGTAGACTGTGAATCCTCAGAGGCAGGGTCCTTATCCTCCTGTAGACTGTGAAACCACAGAGGCAGGGTCCTCTCTCCTCCTGTAGACTGTGAGACCTTGGGGGCAGGATCCTCTCTCCTCCTGTAGACTGTGAGACCTCGGGGGTAGGGATCTCTCTCCTCCTGTAGACTGTGAGACCTCGTGGGCAGGGTCCTCTCTCCTCCTGTAGACTGTGAGACCTTGGAGGCAGGGTCCTCTCCTATAGACTGTGAGACCTCGGGGGCAGGGTCCTCTCTCCTCCTGTAGAATGTGAGACCTTTTGGGCAGGGCCCTTTATTTCCTCCTGTAGACTATGAGACCTCGTGGGCATGGTCCTCTCTCCTCCTGTAGACTGTGAGCCCTAACGGGCAGGGACCTCTCCCCTCCTGTAAACTGTGAGCTCTCATGGGCAGGGACCTCTCTCCTCTTGTAGACTGTGAAACCTCAGAGGCAGGGTCCTCTGTCCTCCTGTAGACTGTGAGACTTTGGGGGCAGGATCCTCTCTCCTCCTGTAGACTGTGAGACCTCGGGGGTAGGGATCTCTCTCCTCCTGTAGGCTGTGAGACCTCGGGGGGCAGCATCCTCTCTCCTCCTGTAGACTGTGAGTCCTCACGGGCAGGGTCCTCTCTCCTCCTGTAGACTGTGAGTCCTCCGGGGTAGGGTCCTGTCTCTTCCTGAAGACTGTGAGTCCTCGTGGGCAGGGTCCTCTCTCCTTCAGAAGACTGTGAGCCCTCGCGGGCAGGGTCCTCTCTCTCCTTCTGTAGAGTGTGAATCTTCGGGGGCACGGTCCTGTCTCCTCCTGTAGACTGTGAGACCTCGCGGGCAGCGTCCTCTCTCCTCCTGTAGACTGTGAATCCTCGGGGGCAGGGTCCTCTCTCATTCTGTAGACTGTGAGACCTAGCAGGCAGGGTCCCCTCTCTTCCTGTAGACTGTGAGCCCTCGCAGGTAGGGTCCTCTCTCCTCCTATAGACTGTGAGATCTCACAGATAGGGTCCTCTCTCCTCCTGTAGACTGTGAGCCCTCACGGGAAGGGTTCTTTCTCCTTCTGTAGACTGTGAGCCCTCGTAGGCAGGGTCCTCTCTCCTCCTGTAGACTGTGAGACCTAGCAGGCAGGGTCCCCTCTCCTCCTGTAGACTGTGAGACCTCACAGGTAGGGTCCTCTCTCCTCCTGTAGACTGTGAGCCCTTGGGGGCACGGTCCTGTCTCCTCCTGTAGACTGTGAGCCCTCGGGGGCACGGTCCTGTCTCCTCCTGTACCTGTCTGTGTCTTGTATTGTTCAAGACTATTGTACTTGTCTCTATTATGCATACCTTTTTCACATGTAAAGCGGAATGGAATAAATGGCGCTATAATAATAAATAATACAAATTATAATTTAGATTGTGAGCCCCAATGGGGACAGTATTGCCAATGTATGTAAACCGTTGTGGAATTAATAGCGCTATATAAATGAATAAAATTATTATTATAATAATATAAAAAACAGGTAAAAAGCCAAGGCACTGTAGCAGTACTGAGCTGCATAGTTGTGAATGCGGCTCTGGAGTGAGATAAAACACGTACCAGAAAGCAACAGCACAGGGGAAAGCAGATTTTGTTGATAAGATATATTTGAAAGTTTCTTATATTTACTTGAACTATTGAAATTATGGTGACTATTTAAAGGAGAACTCCATTTTGCAAAAACGTATTTATAGGGGAGTTTTGGCCGCACTTGCTGTGTATATTTTGTGCTGACCCCATGATTGCGGCTCCTCTGTAGCTAGGGCTAATTGGCAACTGTTGGTCACAAAATTGCAAAAAGTTAGTGAACCTCCCTAGATGAAGCGGTAACATCCGCAATGGCGCCTGCAATCCATCAGCTATTTTGAGACACATCATTATAGGACTTCCTAGAATATAATGTTAGTGGGGCGGAGGTGGGGGGGGGGTTTGGCTTAACATAATGTTCATAAGCATCTTTTTAATAATTCTCATTTTGTGCAAAAATTTCTGAGATGTCTCGGTAATGACAGACGAAGCCTTATATTTAAAACATATAACCTACTTTACTCAAATATAATATTTGTCTCCTACCATGTGGATGGATCCCGCGCTCTCGGACCCCGGCAGTGCTGACTACGTGCTGACTGATTGCTTCTCCCCACTAATTAGGTTTGGTTTTATTCCAGATATGTAAATTAGAAAGAAATCTGTGAAATAAATTTAATTGATGAACCTGGATGTACAATATAGCCGGACAAACGGACACAAAAGGGGTGTACATGATATATACCCCACATGGGTAAGATTTAATTTGCCATTAGGATTCACAATGCACTTAAAGGGGAACTCCATGAAGATCTGTATCATAGTCCCCATCCTGCCATTAAGCACCTATGTTAATAGAGTGCACCCAAGAAAGATCTGTGCCCAAACTCTGAACCCACCAAGGATCTAAGCCAATTTTTTGTAACTAGTGATGGGAGAGGTGCTTGGTACCATTTACTGCGGTACTTTTACCTTTGCACTATATGGCGGTATAAAAACACTCTGTATGTAAATACAGAGGCCGCACTGTGCTTGTTACTGTGGACTGTTTGCAAAACAGAAAATCTACAGTGTCTTAATTTTTTCGTGCTGAATTTTAATGTTGCGTGTGAACGATGTTTCCAAAAAAAATCATCCATATTTACGTGATTGGATCAAAGCCTTCCAAATGTCCTACTACCGCGGCATCTCCAGCTCCTGTTCTGATTACAGGACCCCTATCATTTTATGCATGTGTAGTGCCCCTAAGGCTTCAGTCGCTACAGGGTATTGCATCGCACTTAAGATGCAATACTCATCCCGGGTAAGGAAGAGGTTAACCACTGATGTTCATCACTTACACAACACACACTTTAGGTGCTTTCCCACTGAAACTCGGCTAGAGATGGTTACCGAAGCAACAGGACTTCCCCAGCACTAGTGAGTCATCAGGAAGGTGGGGGCAGCATGAGGGAAGTTAGAGAACACACTGTGTCCCAGACTTTTACTTCTGAATAGTCTGGGACACAGAAGAACACGGCCACTAAGGAGAGTGCTTTAGAGCTTCCTCAGTTGGGGCCGGCCTGATTGGAAGAAGCAGGAGACGACTGGTGGAGTTGGTGAGACACAGGAGCAACACGGTAGCTGGAGGTAGAGTTCAACAGCTCCCTCAGCACCAGTGCAGTTCAGGGTGCAGAGCCCTAGGGTGGCGTACACTCCACGTTGCGCCATCAGAATCTGCCGGGAAGGGGGATTTCATGTCCCATTGCCTACCACAGAGGTCCGGGGCACAGCAGCATATAGAGGCAGGAGTCAAGACCACGGTCGGGCCTTTTGATTCGCGCTGCCTGTGAATGGGATGGGAACTAAACCCAAGGACACTGGGGTCCCCAAGCTGCTTCATGCCACGGTGATCCACACTACAGAGCGCAAGGAAGGAAGGTCTCACACTCCACAACACCGGTGGTGGCCTCTGAATCATCCAAGATCGGCTGGGGCCCATCACGGCGGAAACCGGCACTTCGAGGGTGACGACTTAACTGTGAGTAAAAGACCTTGAACCACATCCACTGTGTGAGCCCATCATTGCCGTCGCCCCGCTCCGGCGCCACCAGCCACTACAACCCCCATAATCCTCCCCTGGGGCCTTGCTCTACCTGTGGGGAGCCGAACCATCCGAACTGTGACACCATCCACCCTGGAGGACGGCACCCGCAGTGGCGGCTAATTCCTGGCCGCACACCACAGGTAGCGTCACGAGACAATTACTAGCAACATCCTCAACCCCTTCATCCTCATCATCCCATCACCTTCCATCCCCTTCGTCGACACCTCGGGGTCACGAAACCGGGCAGGGCCACCCGTGACAATCTCCTGACCCTCACCGGCCCGGTGACGAGTATTCTGCTCCACATGCGCCATAGTGAAATATTATGACACCGCTGCACCTACTGATTAGAAGAGGAGCCAAAAAGGTCAGGGGTCTGATGGTCATGGATGACTGACGCAGCTGCTGGACCAGGATCCAAGTCCATCGACGTTCTTGAAATTTGGCTCAAACTCAGCACAGTAACCCTTGAACTTATTTTGGCGCAATTCTAATTTCATCATCTCATCTATCTTCTCCGTATATGGGATTAATCCCTTACGTGACGGGCGGTGATGAATGGTGAAGAGATGGAGAAGACGATCGTCTGGGGTATTGTGGAGCTAATCTGATGCCAGGACACCTATCAATCACATGAATGGAGATCAACGGCATCGTGAGGGCAGACGCCGGGTCAATCGCCCCAGTGTGTAAGTGCCTGGAGAAAATAAACAGTGATTGGCGGCAGGTAGGGCAAAGAGGATTGCCACTTACAGCTAATCAATAGGAGGGCTGACGGATGTCCACTGCAGCAAATTACACCATGACAGCGCTTACAGGGGTTGTCTGTGTCCTATGAATTCCCATAATCCAAAAGTCAAGGTCATATCGCTACAGTGGGGGTTTTACATAGGACCGCAGGTAATTCAGCTATTCTAGTGCCTTTAGTCACAAAGTTATAAAGATAGTGAATGACTGAGTCGGCTATGCTACATCTGCAAAGATGTATTTGATGCATGAGTCCTGAGTATATAACCTCGGCTGGAGAATTAGATGAATGTTGTATCACGCAACAATTGAAGTGAATCTATCTGGTTGTCAATTGCTTTATTCAGATACAGCAGAGCTGAAGTGGTGATTGGATTGAGCTTTGCGACTAGAGATGAGCTAACCTTTCAAAGTTCGGTTCACCAAGTCTTACCAAATGCTATGTTCGTCGAAATTTTCAAACCTCATTGGATTCATTGGGAGGCCAATCCTAATGCAGAAAAACACACCTTGGGGGGAGGTGGGGGGGGGGTCAAAAAGCTTCCTAAACAACAAAAATAAGTTTTACAGTGCAGTCCCACTGTTTTGGCATAGCCATTAGCTTCCTGGACTATTCACATAAGAAATATAGAGGTGGATGAGAGATAGGTGTAGGGCTGGTGCTCCCATAACCCTACCAGTACAGACAAGACACAACTTGGAGACCCATCTTGGAGTCTTGAGATTAGAAACCTTTCAGGCAGGCAGCAGGACATTGGAATCAATTACCCCCCCATCAATTCCCCCATAATGTGTTTGTACAGCAGGGAAGTGTGGTCCATCCACACAGGATGTGGCCTGGCATTTCCATTTTTACAAAGTGAGCACACAGCAACTGTGCCTTCTGCAGCAGCGCATATGGGCCGGAATAGTGCCCTAGAAATTTCTGTACAACCAGGTTGAGCACATGATCCATGGAAATTCACATGTGATGTCGCCTAGGCATAGCGCCGCCACCAGGTTTGCACCATTTTCGCACACCGTCTTCAGTGAAGACAGACATTGATCAAATTGGGCCTGGATAGTGGTCCACAACTTTGCAGCTGTGTGACTGCGTTCTCCAATGCATATTAATTTAAGCACTGCCTGATTGCATTGACTTACAGGATGTGAGCTGGCAATTTAATTTTAAAAATCAAAAGATGCATGAGTGATAGGCATAGACATCTTGCTCCCAGAACCCTGGCAACATGGACAAAAGACAATTTGGAGACCCATCTTGGAGTCTTGAGACTAAAAACCTTTCAGGCAGACAGCAGGACAGTGGCATCAATTGCCCCCCTATTTCCCCATAGTGTGTTTTTGGACAGCAGGGAAGTATGGTCTATGCAACACACAAGGATGTGGCCTGACATTTCCATTTTAAAAAGTGAGCACACAGCGACCGTGCCTTTTGCAGTAGTGCATCCAGGCCAGAATAGTGCCCTAGAAATTTCTGTACAACGAGGTTGAGCACGTGATCCATGCCATGCACATGCGATGTCTCCCAGGCATAGTGCCGTCACCAGGCTTGCACCATTATTGCACATGTCGTTCCCTGGCTCTTGGTTCAGTGGAGACAGGCATTGATCAAACTAGACCTGGATAGTGGTCCACAACTCTGCAGCTGTGTGACTATGTTCTCCAATGCATATTAATTTAAGCACTATCTGATTGTGTTGACAAAAGACAATTTGAAGACCCATCTTAGAGTCTTGAAATTAAAAACCTTTCAGGTAGACAGCAGAGCAGTGGCATCAATTTCCCCCTCCCATTTCTCCATAGAGTGTTTGCACAGCAGGGAAGTATGGTCCATGCAACACACAGGATGTGGCCTGGCATTTTAATTTTAAAAATCAAGAGATGCGTGAGTGACATGCATATGCCTCTTGCTCCCAGAAACCTGGCAATACAGACAAAAGACAATTTGGAGACCCATCTTGGTGTCTTGATATTTAAAAATATTGCAGTCAGACAGCAAGACAAGGACATCAATTGACCCCCCACATTTGCCCAGTGTGTGTTTGCACAGCAGTGAGGTATGCTCCTGTGACGCCCTGGGCAAGCCAGGGGTCACAGGTCATCACACCACCACACCCTACACCCCAGTTAGGAACACCAAAGCTAACCCAAAATCCTTGTTGCCTTCCTCCAGGGGCTGATGTTCACACCAGGGGGTGGGCCAGGCGGTGGGCTCTGCCCACCGAGGAGTTCACAGCTCTGGAGGCGGGAAGAACCAGGCAGATAAGCTAGGGAAGTGAAGGAGTAAACAGCTAAGATGAGTTAAGGAAGTGAAAGTAGTGAAGTGAAGGAAGTAAAGTGGAAAAGGAGGAAAGTAAGAGCGGTGACAGTAAGAAAGCCTGAAGTGGGTCCAGCTGTGTGCAGGACAGAGTCAGCAAGGTCAGCAACGGTGGTGATTGTCCGGAGGGGTGACCGTTTGGAAGTTCCTGGAAGGACCGCGGACGGGTGGTGGCCCGGCGGTCTGGAGCAGTGTACAAAGGACAGTCAGCACCAGGGCAGGGGCCTCTCGGACCCCGGCAAGGCTAGGAGTCGCCATAATTTGCCAAATCCGTCAGTGAAGGGGACGAAGATTCCCCCAACAACCAAGTCCCGATTGAAGGCAACAGCCCAACCATTACAGTAGAGACACCGCCACCGCCAGGGCACCAGTTTCTAAGGGCCAGCGCCTGCGGGCAAAGAGTAGAGCTCCTCCAGTCCAGCTTGAAGCCGGGGAGCGGGTTACCGGTGGGAACCCATCGAGACCATCAACAACATTAGGTGCAGGAAAAGGGACATCACCGTCACCTACTGGGGAAAGCAAGTGCAGCCGTCCGTGGGAACCGTCTTTCCAGCCGTGTGTTTTACCGAGAACTGTGTCAACGTCTCAGGCTGAGTGAGTACCACAGTGCCGCAAGGCACAGCGCTGCCCCCGCGTCCCTGCGCCCACCAAGCCCTGCATCTCCCACCTCATCACTGGGCCCCGGGATCACCAACCCCTACCCACGGAGGGGAAACACAACAACTGGCTGCTCCATACCATCCTGCCCGGGATCCCCACACAGAGCAGCGGTGGTGTCAACAAATCACCACAACTGTGGGTGGTGTCACGGACAATAAACAATCCCCACACCCAAATTCCCCTTTCACTCATGGGCGAGGAACGCCGCTCGAGAACCCCCGGGATTCGGCCCACCGCTCGAGCCACCACTGAGCAGCAGCAGCCGGACCCGAGCAGAGGGGTGAGCGCAGTGCTGACACCCTCCTCCCCGCCCGCGACACTCCATGCAACACATAGACTGTGGCCTCGGTGTCTCACATGGGTCAAAAACACCAGGCATGATCACTTGCGCAACAGCTGATGGGCTCTCACTCACCCCAACTGTAGTGGGGAAACAATTAGAGGTTCTAGGGTTGGAGACCTGTGTGCGAATAGTTTTGACGGTGACACAGGAGGAGGAAGAAGCAGCAGACGCAGTTGATTTGGCGGCCGGTAATTTGCTAGGCCCATTAGTCTGCATTTTAGCGCAGAAAAGAGTGCCACAGTAATGCATGTTGGTTGCGCATGTGCTGATTCATGCATGTAGTACTCAAAATTTTTACCTCTACGAAGTCTTTGTTTACAACGTTGGCAGAGAACAAAAGTTGGGTCATCTTTTGCGTTCTCAAAAAAGGGCCAGAGTAGGCAACCCTTCCTGCGAATTGCATACCCACGACCGCTGCTGGCTACAGCCATAGTTGTGGCTGAGTATGCAGTGCTTCTCGTGGGTGCATCACTACGTGTTTGTGTGGGAATCGCCAGCGTAACCTTCTCGTTTTCCTTCTCCTCATCTCAGCTACTGAGCTGCGTGCCTCTGGGTTCTCACCAAGTGGGATCTACAACTTCATCGTCAATCTCTTTGTTGTACCACTCCTCTTCCTCCTGACCTGACATTACAAATCAGTAAGCCTCAGGTATCTGAGTCTCATCACCTCCACCCCTGGGGTTTAATGTCAGTTGACGTGGGTCAAGATCCTGCTCAAACCCTACTTCGTCCTTGCCAAGATCCAACTGGCAAAGATTTTGGGCATTGGTGCAGATGCTTTCCTCCTCTTGAGCCTGGAATTCTTTGGAGCAGAACTCTGATACCCATTGGATACAATGTGTGAACAGCTCTGCAGACTCGCCCATGTGTGGTTTCCCACAGTCAGTTTGCCAGTTGGTGATTTGTGATGCGGGCAGAAACAAGTATAACTGAGGTGGCACCTCTGAGAAATTAACTCTGTGTGATGTTGAGGTGTAGGAAAGGAGGAGATACTACTTCATGCAGCGCTTGCCATCCACTCTAGCACATGCTGTTTATCAGCCTCATTTCAAAGTTGAAGCGATGTGTGGTTGCCAAAGTAATCTAGTGGAGTAGGCTGTCCAATAACAGAAGTTGTTCTCATTACTCTTGGGATAGGATGATCTGTTGTTTGCTCACTAGAGCTTTGACTAACAGAACTTCCCACATGTACACCTCCAACACCCCGCCTTATCACTCTCCCACCACAACTTTGTTGTGATTTACCACTCATGGTTGATGTACCCTTCCCCTTTCAAACAGATGTTTTGCAACCTTAAGCCCACACCTGTCAGACACCTGCACAAAAGATATTTTTTTTTTTGCCTGAGTAGGCAATATTGTGAAGGCACTAAAAAGTACCAATAACTCAAAATGTAGTCCACTGAGTAATTTTGAGCAGACACTGAATAGTGCCAAGACCTTTTTAGCTAGTTCACTAGAAAATTGTCAGCAGGCAGTACTAACTAACAACACCTAGAAATGTGATTAACTGCGTAATTTTGAGCAGGCAATGAAAACTGCCAAGACCTTTTCACCTAGTTCTCTAGCAAATTTACAGCAGGCAGTACTAACTAACAATACCTAGAAATGTGGATGACTGCATAATTTTGAGCAGGCAATTAAAACTGCCAAGACCTTTTTTAGCTACTTTACTAACAAATTTACAGAAGGGACTACTAACAACACATAGAAATATGACTGACTGCGTAATTTTGAGCAGGCAATGAAGACTGCCAAGACCTTTTCACCTAGTTCACTAACAAATTTATAGAGGGCAGTACTAACTAACAATATCTACAAATGTGATTGACTATGTAATTTTAAGCAGGCAATGAAAACTGCCAACACCTTTTCACATAGTTCTCTACCAAATTTACAGCACGCAGTACTAACTAACAATACCTAGAAATGTGGTTGACTGCGTAATTTTGAGCAGACAATAATATGCAGCAATACCTCTTTAGGTCGTTCACTGGCAACTCTTTAGCAGGCACTGACAAGTAGCAATCCCTATTTCTATCATGAAATGCTGATTTGTGGCACACAGCTTCCATACACTCCACGTCCCTATTCTACACTATCACTCTTCTATCTTAACAATCATTTCTCATTAAACCCCTAGCTAAGCTCACTATCTAGCTTCCCTAATGTTTAACATTCACAAAATGTTGCTGGGATGCATGTCCGTATTTTATATGCAGATGAACATGTGACTTAGGCAGCCAATGACACAAGCCCTTGTATCTGAACCTTGTGGATGTTTTCTGCACCGTGATTGGCTGCAAGAACATCTGCAAATAAAGTTAAGGGGAAAAAAATGTCTCCACTCCTCTGGCTTCTCCCGAGTCCCCAGCCCCTCCACTAATTAAACACATTCCCCCAGTGGATGGACAAGATGGTGAGCATTAGATAAGCAGGAGAGACCTACTGTGGAAGTGATAATACTTAAAGGTCTAGTCCCATCTCCTAGATCGTATCCTTATTTGTAGTAGATGTAATAAAAGTAATATTAGCAAATACCTCCAATTAGAAATGTAGTATAGTTTTCCTGATTCGCTATGTCACTTACCTCATGTGCAGGGCATTGCAGGATCTTAGGTATCCATGGTTACGACCATGCACATAGGGAAACTTAGTTAGTTGCTCCTGGTCGTAACCATGGATACCTAAGGTCTTGCAATGCCCTGCACATGAGGTAAGCGACATAGTGAATCAGAGGAGCTTCACTACATTTCTAATTGAAGGCATTTTCTAATATTATTATTGTTACTCTGACTACATATTAGGATAGGATCTTGGAGATGGGAATACCCCTTTAATAATACTTCTAACAAAATTACAATTGTGAAGCATCTTTTTTAGCACTGTGTATTGTGCCGTACCTCTGATATTCCTCCTGGAAATGCATGAATTGACTGCAGACTGGGGATATTTCCATACAAATTGTTACTCACCGGTACCTGATTCACTAAACTTTCTTGTGTTCCACTTTGGGATTTGCAGGGAGCCCGCCGGCGTTCTCCCATACGATCAACTTCCTAGTTTGTTTGCGCACAGCAACTGTCTGATGTCTTCAGGACGTCTCCTGTTTCCGTCTCCTGTTTCCATGCAGCTTCTCGTACCTTCAGAACCTGTCTGTCTATTCCAGTTCCACAGTTACCTACCTGACTGTGGTTTCCAGTATAGCACTACCTGCTGCAGTTTCCAATATCGCACTACCTGCCTGCAGTTTCTATTATAGCACTACCTGCCTGCAGTTTCCAGTATCGCAGTACCTGCCTGCAGTTTCCAGTATCGCTCTACCTGCCTGCAGTTTCCAGTATCACACTACCTGCCTGTTGTTTCCAGTATCACACTCCTGCCTGCAGTTTCCTGTTCTCACTACCAGTCTGCAGTTTCCAGTATCGCTCTACCTGTCTGCAGTTTCCAGTATCGCTCTAAATGCCTGCAGTTTCCAGTATCGCACTACCTGTCTACAGTTTCCAGTATCGCTCTACCTGCCTGCAGTTTCCAGTATCACATTACCTGCCTGCAGTTTCCAGTATAGCACTACCTGCCTGCAGTTTCCAGTATAGCACTACCTGCCTGCAGTTTCCAGTATATCACTACCTGCCTGCAGTTTCCAGTATAGCACTACCTGCCTGCAGTTTCCAGTATACCACTACCTGCCTGCAGTTTCCAGTATCACATTACCTGCCTGCAGTTTCCAGTATCACATTACCTGCCTGCAGTTTCCAGTATAGCACTACCTGCCTGCAGTTTCCAGTATAGCACTACCTGCCTGCAGTTTCCAGTATACCACTACCTGCCTGCAGTTTCCAGTATAGCACTACCTGCCTGCAGTTTCCAGTATACCACTACCTGCCTGCAGTTTCCAGTATATCACTACCTGCCTGCAGTTTCCAGTATATCACTACCTGCCTGCAGTTTCCAGTATTGCTCTACCTGTCTACAGTTTCCAGTATCGCTCTACCTGCCTGCAGTTTCCAGTATATCACTACCTGCCTGCAGTTTCCAGTATATCACTACCTGCCTGCAGTTTCCAGTATCGCTCTACCTGTCTACAGTTTCCAGTATCGCTCTACCTGCCTGCAGTTTCCAGTATAGCACTACCTGCCTGCAGTTTCCAGTATATCACTACCTGCCTGCAGTTTCCAATATATCACTACCTGCCTGCAGTTTCCAGTATCACTCTACTTGCCTGCAGTTTCCAGTATAGCACTACCTGCCTGCAGTTTCCAGTATCGCTCTACCTGCCTGCAGTTTCCAGTATAGCACCACCTGCCTGCAGTTTCCAGTATCGCACTACCTGCCTGCAGTTTCCAGTATAGCACTACCTGTCTGCAGTTTCCCCTATCGCAGTACCTGCCTGCAGTTTCCGATATCGCACTACCTGCCTGCAGTTTC
Source organism: Anomaloglossus baeobatrachus (assembly GCF_048569485.1). Classification (NCBI taxonomy): domain Eukaryota; kingdom Metazoa; phylum Chordata; class Amphibia; order Anura; family Aromobatidae; genus Anomaloglossus; species Anomaloglossus baeobatrachus. Next base: position 17,709,621 of record NC_134354.1, on the reverse strand, counting down.
CAGTATCGCTCTAAATGCCTGCAGTTTCCAGTATTTCACTACCTGCCTGCAGTTTCCAGTATCGCACTACCTGCCTGCAGTTTCCAGTATATCACTAACTGCCTGCAGTTTCCAGTATAGCACTACCTGCCTGCAGTTTCCAGTATAGCACTGCCTGTTTGCAGTTTCCAGTATAGCACTACCTTCCTGCAGTTTCCAGTATAGCACTACCTGCCTGCAGTTTCCAGTATCACATTGCCTGCCTGCAGTTTCCAGTATTGCTCTACCTGCCTGCAGTTTCCAGTATCGCACTACCTGCCAACAGGTTCCTGTATCGCTCTACATGCCTGCAGTTTCCAGTATCACATTACCTGCCTGCAGTTTGCAGTATAGCACTACCTGCCTGCAGTTTCCAGTATCACACTACCTGTCTGCAGTTTGCAGTATAGCACTACCTCCCTACAGTTTCCAGTATCACACTACCTGTCTGCAGTTTCCTGTTTCACACTACCTGCCTGCAGTTTCCAGTATCACACTACCTGCCTGCAGTTTCCAGTATCACACTACCTGCCTGCAGTTTCCAGTATCACACTACCTGCCTGCAGTTTCCAGTATCATACTACCTGCTTGCAGTTTCCAGTATCACACTACTTGCTTGCAGTTTCCAGTATGACACTACTTGCATGCAGTTTACAGTATCACACTACCTTCCTGCAGTTTCCAGTATCGCTCTACCTGCCTGCAGTTTCCAGTATCGCTCTACCTGCCTGCAGTTTCCAGTATCGGACTACCTGCCTGAAGTTTCCAGTATAGCACTACCTGTCTGCAGTTTCCAGTATCGCAGTACCTGCCTGCAGTTTCCGGTATCGCACTACCTGCCTGCAGTTTCCAGTATCACTTTAAATGCCTGCAGTTTCCAGTATTGCACTACCTGTCTGCAGTTTCCAGTATCGCACTACCTGCCTGCAGTTTCCAGTATATCACTACCTGCCTGCAGTTTCCAGTATAGCACTACCTGCCTGCAGTTTCCAGTATCGCACTACCTGCCTGCAGTTTCCAGTATATCACTACCTGCCTTCAGTTTCCAGTATATCACTACCTGCCTGCAGTTTTCAGTATAGCACTACCTGCCTGCAGTTTCCAGTATAGCACTACCTGTCTGCAGTTTCCAGTATAGCACTACCTTCCTGCAGTTTCCAGTATAGCACTACCTGCCTGCAGTTTCCAGTATCACACTACCTGCTTGCAGTTTCCAGTATCACACTACTTGCTTGCAGTTTCCAGTATGACACTACTTGCATGCAATTTCCAGTATCACACTACCTTCCTGCAGTTTCCAGTATCGCTCTACCTGCCTGCAGTTTCCAGTATCGCTCTACCTGCCTGCAGTTTCCAGTATCGCACTACCTGCCTGAAGTTTCCAGTATAGCACTACTTGTCTGCAGTTTCCAGTTTCGCAGTACCTGCCTGCAGTTTCCGGTATCACACTACCTGCCTGCAGTTTCCAGTATCGCTCTAAATGCCTGCAGTTTCCAGTATTGCACTACCTGCCTGCAGTTTCCAGTATCGCACTACCTGCCTGCAGTTTCCAGTATATCACTACCTGCCTGCAGTTTCCAGTATAGCACTACCTGCCTGCAGTTTCCAGTATAGCACTACCTGTCTGCAGTTTCCAGTATAGCACTACATTCCTGCAGTTTCCAGTATAGCACTATCTGCCTGCAGTTTCCAGTATCACATTACCTGTCTGCACTTTCCAGTATCGCTCTACCTGCCTGCATTTTGCAGTATAGCAATACCTGCCTGCAGTTTCCAGTATCACACTACCTGTCTGCAGTTTCCTGTTTCACACTACCTGCCTGCAGTTTCCAGTATCACACTACCTGCCTGCAGTTTTCAGTATCACACTACCTGCCTGCAGTTTCCAGTATCGCACTACCTGCCTGCAGTTTCCAGTATATCACTACCTGCCTGCAGTTTCCAGTATAGCACTACCTGCCTGCAGTTTCCAGTATAGCACTACCTGTCTGCAGTTTCCAGTATAGCACTACCTTCCTGCAGTTTCCAGTATAGCACTACCTGCCTGCAGTTTCCAGTATCACATTACCTGCCTGCACTTTCCAGTATCGCTCTACCTGCCTGCATTTTGCAGTATAGCAATACCTGCCTGCAGTTTCCAGTATCACACTACCTGTCTGCAGTTTCCTGTTTCACACTACCTGCCTGCAGTTTCCAGTATCACACTACCTGCCTGCAGTTTTCAGTATCACACTACCTGTCTGCAGTTTCCAGTATCACACTACCTGCCTGCAGTTTCCAGTATCACACTACCTGCCTGCAGTTTCCAGTATCACACTACCTGCTGGCAGTTTCCAGTATCACACTACCTGCCTGCAGTTTCCAGTATCACACTACCTGCTGGCAGTTTCCAGTATCACACTACTTGCTTGCAGTTTCCAGTATCACACTACCTTCCTGCAGTTTCCAGTATCGCTCTACCTGCCTGCAGTTTCTAGTATCACATTACCTGCCTGCAGTTTCCAGTATCACTCTACATGCCTGCAGTTTTCAGTATAGCACTACCTGCCTGCAGTTTCCAGTATAGCACTACTTGCCTGCAGTTTCCAGTATCACAATACCTGCCTGCAGTTTCCAGTATCACACTACCTGCCTGCAGTTTCCAGTATCACACTACCTTCCTGCAGTTTCCAGTTTCACACTACCTGCCTGCAGTTTTCAGGATGTCTTCTTGGCTATCTGTGGTTTCCAATTCTATAGTTAACTACCTGCCTGAAGTTTCCAGTATCGCCATCTAACTGCCTGCCATTTCCAGTATCGCCATCTACCTGCCTGCAGTTTCTAGTATCGCCACCTACGTGCCAGGATGTCTTCCTGGCTATCTGAGGTTTTCAATTCCATAGTCACATACCTGCCTGAAGTTCAATATTTAACTAGCTGCTTGTGGTTTCTAGGATGTGTTCTTAGCTGTTTGTGACTTCCAGTTCCATAGTTACCTACCTGCCTGCTGTTTGTAGTATAGCTACCTACTGTCACGCTTCCCGGTCCCCGGGCCCCGCTCTCCGGTCCCCGTACCCCACTCTCCGGTTCCCGTGCTCCGCTCCCCGGTTCCCGGCGGCGTTCCCTGCTCACCACTCCGGTCCCGGTCCCTTCCTCCGCGCCTGCACCCTCCATGTGTTCTGCTCCCCGCTCCCGGCGCTCCTCTGCGACATGGGGCACTCAGCCGGGCACCCCTGCTTCCTCCTCACCGCTCCCTGGACTGGCTTCTGGCACACGGGCCTCGCGCATGCGCATTAGGGCGCGCGCGCGGTCATTGACCCTCTCTTAAAGGGCCAGCACCCAGAAACAGGAAATTACACAGACAGGTACAGGGTATATCAGGGTTCCCTTTCCTGGTGGGCGGGGCCTGTTCTACGTGTTTAGCAAGCTAGTGTTCAGGTCCCCGTATTGCTTTGCCCTGTGCTTTGCTCTGTATTAATCCTGTCTGTCTCGCAGAACCTGCCCTGCTACGCCAGCCGCTCCGAACCAAGTCCATCCCTGGACCCTGACGGTGACTTCGGCGGATGTTCCACCACCTCTGCAGCTCCGCCAGTCTCCAGTCCCTGGCTCCGCTTGGTGATCCGTTCCATCGCTCAGCAGGTTCCGGATCCCGCTTGACCCTACAACCCGGCCTCGGACCCTGAGCTTCGTCACCCGGACTACCGTCCAGAACTTTGTGCCCTCAGCGCCATCCTCCTTTCCTGCTCCTCTACGGACTGTCCAGCTACCCATAGTGCTTCGGCTGCCGTGCATCAGGACCCTCTGGCGGAGTGACCGGCCTGGCTGCCTCCTCAGGGGAAATCGGTGTACGGTCCAGTGTTTCCACCACCCGGACGTAACACCTACCTGCAGTTTCCAGGACGTCAACCTGGCTTTGGCTTCCAGTTTGATAGTTATCTACCTGCCTGTGGTTTCCAGTCTCACTACCTAACTGCCTGAAGCATCTAGTTCCATAGTTACCTACCTGCCTGTGGTTTCCAGTATCGCCACCTACCTGTCTGCAGTAACTTGTATCACACTTCCTGCCTGTGGTTTCCAGGATGTCTTCCTGGCTGTCTGTGACTTCCAGTTCCATAGATAACTATTTACCTGCGGTTTCCAGTATCACACTACCTATTGGAAGTTTCCAGCATCATCTGTCTGCCTGTGGTCTCCTGCCCCTCTGGTGTCTGTAGCCTGCCTGCTGCACCGATGCCTGTGGCCTCAGGGCCCGCCCAGACCTTGGTCACAGAGTATCCATCTCATCCAGCGAGAGCCTTTAACTGACATTGTCTAATTAGATCTGACTCTGTCGGGAGACATCCACCTCAGTTGTCATTTTATTTGTGCAGTTCCAGGAGGAATAACAGAGGAATTTTACAAAATAGAATTGTAGAAAAAAATTGCTCCAGATTTTTTTTTTTATTATTTATTATTTTAATTTACTAGATCAGAAGAAGCGTCCGGTCCCCTTTAACAAGGTGGGCTCAGCTGCATCTGCCTGGCGCACAACCTCCCTAATGTGTCATTTGAGAAACCTTATTAAACTCGCCTGACGCTGGGAGAATAACTTTACGGAGTCGGATGACACCAGCGGTCGTCTCACAGGACGAGCGCGAGCGCAGAGACATTTGCTAAAAGTTTTCAGATAAATGATATGAGTGAATTATGAAGCCGAGTTGGGACTTCCGCAAATCTCAAAAATAATAAATGCTGAATTAGTTCCAATAAAATATCTCCGGAGATGAAACGCGGCGCGGGTAAAACTTCTCGCTGGCTCGGGTCCAGCATATAAATACTTATTTACACTTGATTTGCATCTTCTAATTTCATTTGCAGCGGATAATTGTATTGTGCCGCTCTGTTATCTTAGATTGCTAAAAGGTATGTTACTCCGTTACCATGACAAGGAGGCGGCAGCCGCGGCGGCTGTCAGCGCTTCATCATCCCCCTTAAAGCCTGGTTATATTGCGCATTTATTTATTATGTACCATATTTAAAATATTAGTTAAATTTATCATCGCTGATATGATTGCAGACAGTCCCTAAGAAGTCAACGGAATTGTACCCGAGGGCGCAGGAAGGGAACCGGCAGCGCAACAGTCGTCTGCGATTAAAGGAAAAGTCCAAACTAAACTGATACATTGTATAATGCCGACTGCAGAGAGAGGGGCTGAAGGATATGTACCAGGGCGGAGGGTCAAACTGCCCCCCTTGCATCCCCTATAGGCCTATACCTACACCAGGAAATAGCCCAAAAGAATATAGGAATCAGGAGGGCAGACGCCAGGAGCCAAGCTGCAAAAATAGTATACGACCATTCAATTCTGTACGGCTCTAGTGGTGAACCAAAAATTGATTGCAATGCATTGGCTGCTTTTATGTGACCCCTGAGTCCAGGCACAGCTGAAATATGGTGCCCCCATGTATCCGATCTGCACAGCTGAATCTGCCAGTACCTTGGACACGACGGCTATTGCGGCTCAGACAGGAAATGTGTGCGGAGGTTGAATGGAGATTGTGTGTGCGGAGGTTGTGTGTGCCAAAATTTTGTACAAGGAGATTGTGTGTGTGCAGAGATTGTGTGTGCGGAGATTGTTTGTGCGGAGATTGTGTGTGCGGAGGTTGTGTGTGCCAAGATTTTGTACAAGGAGATTGTATGTGTGCAGAGATTGTGTGTGCGGAGATTGTGTGTGCGGAGATTGTGTGTGCGAAGATTGTATGTGTGCAGAGGTTGTGTGTGCGGAGATTGTGTGTGCGGAGGTTGTGTCCAGAGGTTGTGTGTGCAGAGATTGTGTGTGCGGAGGTTGTGTCTAGAGGTTGTGGGTGCAGAGATTGTATGTGTTGAGAGGTTGAGTGTGCGGAGGTTGTATGTGCGAATATTGTATGTGTGTGAGGTTGTGTACAGAGGTTGTGTGCAGAGATTGTGTGTGCAGAGGTTGTGTACAGAGGTTGTGTGTTCAGAGATTGTGCGTGCAGAATGTGTGTAAGGAGGTTGTATGTTTGGAGGTTGTGTGTGCGGATGTTGTGTGCAGAGGTTCTGTGTGCGGAGATTGTGTGTGCAGTGATTGTGTGTGCGCGGAGATTGTGTGTACAGAGATTGTGTGTGCAGAATGCGTGTGCGGAGAGGAGAGTGTGTGCGGAGATTGTGTTTGCGGAGATCATGTGCCAAGATTTTGTACAAGGAGATTGTGTATGCAGAGATTGTGTGTGCACCCCTCATAGTTATCAATATATTATAATTCACCCTATAGTCCTCCATATATTATAATGCACCCCATAGTCCTCCATATAGTATAATGCACCCCATAGTCTTCCATATATTATAATGCACCCCATAGTCTTCCATATAGTATAATGCACTCCATAGTCCTCCATATAGTATAATGCACTCCATAGTCCTCCATATAGTATAATGCACCCTATAGCCCTCCATATAGTATAATGCACCCCATAGTCTTCCATATATTATAATGCATCCCATAGTCCTCCATATAGTATAATGCACCCCATAGTCCTCCATATAGTATAATGCACCCCATAGTCTTCCATATATTATAATGCACCCCATAGTCATCCATATATTATAATGCACCCCATAGTCATCCATATTTTGTAATGCACCCCATAGTCCTCCATATAGTATAATGCACTCCATAGTCCTCCGTATATTATAATGCACCCCATAGTCCTCTATATTTTGTAATGCATCCCATAGTCCTCCATATAGTATAATGCACCCCATAGTCATCCATATAGTATTATGGCTATTGGCCACCAGTGTACTCACTAACTAACTGGCTAAATAAATAAATCCTTCTCCTCTGTGCCTCACTGCTCCGTTCTTCTCAGCGTGTGTCCTGCCGCTCTGCACATTTCGGCAAACAGTAATGACATCATCGCGCCCACTGCGCTGAACTGAGATGTCAGAGAGCAGACACAGGGGAGAGTAATGGAGGAGGGAGCAGAGTGCTCCCTCTTTCATCATTGTTTTCAACTGTATCGCCCCCCCCCCTCTCCCACTGATTTACGGGTCCCATAGCGGCCTCTTGGTCTGCCGCCAGCAGGTTAAAGTACTATTTTATTATGATTTAATCCAATCTTGGCATTTTACTGGATCACGAAAAATTTGGATTCTAGACAATTTATAAATTTCCTTTAAATCCGTAAACAATTTGCTTTGTTACAAATGGATTCACTCGTTCCAAATTCTTACACTTTATATTATCATGAATTTACTAATTTACAAAATAACGGACTATACATTACAAAAAACCTTTACAATTTACTGTATAGTTTATAAAATGTTACAAGCGGAATATGTAACTCTACGCCCACGCCAAAAAAAGACAGAAAACATTATTTTGGTAACAAAGCAAATAGGTAAAAAGTCATTTTCGGACTTTTTGCCACAAAAATAGGGAATGGGATCAGTGCCTTCCGGTCGTTCGGGGGTTAGGCTCGCACAGGTGGTGCGATTATTTGCAGCCTTTCTACAATACACAGACCGGATTTTAGGAGCACGGAGCGGCTTTGGAGAGCGGCGCGCGGGTAAATTGTCCTGCGTCTGGTTGAAAGGGTCAAATTAAATTCACAGCAGAACAAAAACCCTGGACGACGCGAGCGGATGAAAGAAAGTGATGACACTATTAAACAACAAAATGATATCAAAGCAGAACAGATCTGGCGGCTGCTCAGTCACACGACTCCGGCGCTCACAAAAGCCAAAAAAAGCCCCCTCTAAATCTAGTGTTAGCCCCCGCTCCCTCCGTCCTCCATCCTTGCTCTGTGCCCAACAGGACAGAAGAGGCATTAGCCGGGCCGTGTCTCCTCCTCTCCGCATGGATTTAGTGGATATACGCCGCACATTATCCTTTTCACTTTGTGTCTGGACATAAAATCCCACCCATTAAGCTGCGGAGCAGACGGACTGCCGAGGTCAGCACAGGTATGAGGGGACAGTGATGACCCGGGATGAAGCGCAGAGCATTCACCACTAACCATGGTAAATCAACTATGTCCTACTAGAGATGAGAAAATCAAGTTTTCTACACTTTTCCCAAAAATTTGCGATTCTGTCAATTCCAAAATTTTTGAGAATTCGGTTTGCCTGAGTCCAGTAAAATTGTGCCAGCTGGCTGCCATTTTCCTGGATTCTTTCATGGGTTCAAATAATGAAGCATATCATAAGCCTTCTTATGTCCTCAGTGATGTGTGTAGCCCTCCACATGACCACGTAAGGTCAATCATGGGTTTCAGCACTGGAAGAACTGGAGACCGGAACAGAAGATCAAGAAAGTGTGTTACGATTGCCAACTGATGGTGAGCGTCCGGGAGTGGACCCACTGGGCCGTACACCGGAGTCCCCTAGTGGAGCTAACCTAGAGCTAACCCCTATGCAGGGATTGTCAGGCGCAGCTCCGGGGCACCTAAATGCACGGCAGCCAGGATCAATGGAGTCGGCTCTGGCGGACTGGTGAGTCTCTAATGTCCGGTACAGATGTGTTCAGATATAACGGCACATAGGTGGTAAATTGAACGTGACAGCACAGAGGTGGTAACTTGGATATGGCAGCATGGAGGTGGTAACTCGGACGTGGCAGCACGGAGGTGGTAAGTCGGACGTGGCAGCACGGAGGTGGTAGCATGGAGGTGGAAATTCAGACGTGGCAGCATGGAGGTGGTAACTCGGACCTGTCAACACGAAGCTGGTAACTTTGACCGGTCAGCATGGAGGTGGTAACTCGAATGTGGCAACACAGAGGTAGTGGCAGCAACCAATCTCTAAGAAGAGACACAGGTTAGCGGAACATGTGTAACGCCCCTGTAAACGGGTCGTTACAGGGTATTAAATGTTACCCCATTTTTCCCGGGCAGGAGGAAGAAGGGTCCCCACAACACACACTAACATCACACTGGCAGGAAGGAGTTAACAGCAGTTGCAGCATGAAGTTTGTTCTGAGTCCATGATTCATCCTGTCTCCTTAATGAGCAGGTGGCTGGACACAGGCAGGTCCCCATGACAACCAAGGGGAGGGGGGCCTGAAGGAGTGAGTTTAGTGCAGAGCACAAAGAAGTTTTAGGCAGAACGTCAGAGGCTGCAGCAGAGTGCAGACTTACACAGGACAGCTCCTGCTGAGGAGATGCCACGAGACCAGGGCTGATAACACCTAGAGGAGGGGAATGGAGCTGAGGACTGGGGTTCCCTGGAGAAAGTTGTACCCGGTGGCGGTTGGTAATGTACGCTACTGGGGATGAGAGAGACAGAGAGGCGGCAAGTTCCCAAGATGCTCTATGCCACGGGGACGGCACTAACGCACCGAAAGGGAGAGACCCCCAGAACACCTTACCGGACACCCCTTCCTCCTACCTGCCCGGGACTGACCAAAGGCTACAGGCGGCGAGGACCAGCACCCGGGTGCGATGTGAAACGGACTTTAAATAAAGAACAACTGGAACTGCACATCGTGACTGCTGTGAGTAATGCCGCCACACTGTGCCCCCGGTGTCCCTGAGGACTGTTGCCCTGGGTCTCATTAACCTCCCGGGGCTCCCCCACTCCACCCGTTGGGAGTGATTCCATCCAGCTGCCCGCAACACCTGCCCCGGAGAGAGACCGCACAGCGGCGGCTTAACACCTGGCCGCAAACCACGGGTGGCGCTGCAAGCACCCCCCGTCCCCGTCCCGTTTCCTGGGGAAGAGCGATGGCAAGCCCCCCCCCAGGGACCCCGTTACCCTCCTTCCGTCCCCCTTGTAACACCGGACTGACGGTCGGACTTTCCCTTTTATTGAAACCCGCCAGGGGTCACGGAAGCCGGGTCGGGCCACTCACAGCCTGACCCCGAATACCACCGGCCCGGTAACCGTGCGAGCCCTGCAAGCCCCGGCGTGGGCGTTTCACATGCGCTGGTCTGGTACTAGGCCATGAAACACTGAACTAGACACAATAGCGGGTATGGGACCTGAGAACTGGCAACGTTGCTCAGGCACCTTCCCTAAGGGGAGGCAGTCTTAAATAGTTGACCTCAGGGTTCACATTCGGCTAATAGGACGTCAGCACTTTAAGAAAGGTGGTGTGGCCGGGTGCGCAACCTATGAGTACTCACAGACGGCCTGCGTGTGGCCTGGAAGCAGGAAGTGGCCCCATTGCAGGAATGGGATGCCTGGGAGTGCCGGACAAGCGAGGAGAATGGCACTCCCGCTGAGGCATGGGAGTGTGCAGGGATGCCGCTCCGGGACGGGGGCCAAACGCTACAAGGTGCAACGCAAAGATACCTGAGAGCCTGGGATGGGTGAGTATAATGTCTTATATTTTTTTTTATAGAATTCCCCCAACTGTTTAGGGTACTTTCAGGTCTGGAGAGACCTTCGATGATACATCTAATGAGGACACTTTACATTCAAACTTCAGTAGGATCAATCTGAACCAAATTTGGGAGATCCACTCGTCTCTATCCAAAATCTCCCAGCGCTTCACTGATGCTATTCATTAGATTTTACGAAAATAATTTAATCCGTTGACCTTTAGTCAAGATTTCTTGGTAGTTTGGTAAAACTCATGGAGCTGGTTCTGGTCATGGAAGACAGTCTTCGATCGCATCCTTCCACCTCACCCATCCTAGGGGCATAATGTGTCTCTGGACAAGGAGGCAGCAACATCTACCAGAAAGCCAAAGATCCTGCTAGTCTGAAGTCAGACCACCCACCCCCCCAGTTGGCAAAGTGATGAGCGTTTGCTTTGATAAGTAGACTCTACCATACACCCCAGCACAAAGTCAACCTTTTTTGCTAATTGCGCCCATGCCTGACTCAGGGGCACTTTGCACGTTGCGACATCGCAAGCCGATGCTGCGATGTCGCACGCGATAGTCCCCGCCCCCGTCGCAGCGGCGATATGTGGTGATAGCTGCTGTAGCGAAAATTATCGCTACGCCAGCTTCACACACACACTCACCTGCCGTGCGACGTCCCTGTGGCCGGCGACCCGCCTCCTTGTTAAGGGGGCGGGTCGTGCGGCGTCACTGTGACATCACACGGCAGGCAGCCAATCGGAGCGGAGGGGCGGATATGAGCAGGATGTAAACATCCTGCCCACCTCCTTCCTTCCGCATATCCTACGGAAGCCGTGGTGACGCCGGTAGGAGATGTTCCTCGCTCCTGCGACTTCACACACTGTGCTCCTGTCTCGCAGGAGCGAGGAGCAACATCGGACCGTCGCGTCGGCGTAATTATGGATTACGCCGACGCTGCACCGATGATACGATTACGACGCTTTTGCGCTCGTTAATCGTATCATCTAGGCTTTACACACTGCGATATCGCCTGCGATGCCGGATGTGCGTCATTTCCAATTTGACCCCACCGACATCGCACCTGCGATGTCGTAGTGTGCAAAGCCCGCCTAGTGGTCCTTCAAAGGAGCCGGTGACTGAAAAATTAGAGGAGTCCTCCAATATCAGGCAGCTCTAGAGGTGAATGTTGGCCTTCTCCTGTCCTGCAGAGCAGTTGTTAGTTTCTGGGAGGCGTCTCCAGATATGGCTTCCACATTTTAAGTCTTCCGTGGACTTTCTCACGTGGTCAGTTTAGTGGCTAAAGTCCCAGCAACAACAGTCAAGGCTACAGGTGCAGCAACACTCATCAGACGAGGTCCTGAGATTGAATAATAATGAGATCTGTGTATAATTGACTTATAGACTGTTGATTAGAGAGGAACCAATATATTCAAGTGAAATTAATTCTATCAGAATTTTACAAAAATTCACATTTGCCACACTGGCCACTCATCACAGCTCACCTATCCGGCCCCTCCGCTCCTCATAGCTCACTTATCCGGTCCCTCTGCCCCTCACAGATCACGTATCCAGCCCCTCTGCTCTTCATAGCTCACTTATCCGGCCCCCCTGCCCCTCACAGCTCACCTATCCGGCCCCTCTGCTCCTCATAGCTCACCTATCCGGCCCCTCTGCTCCTCATAGCTCACCTATCCGGCCCCTCCGCTCCTCATAGCTCACCTATCCGGCCCCTTTGCTCCTCACAGCTCACCTATCCGGTCCCTCCGCTCCTCATAGCTCACTTATCCAGCCCCTCTGCCCCTCACAGCTCACTTATCCAGCCCTTCTGCCCCTCACAGATGACGTATCCGGCCCCTCACAGCTCACCTATCCGGCCCCTCCGCTCCTCATAGCTCACTTATCCGGTCCCTCTGCCCCTCACAGATCACGTATCCAGCCCCTCTGCTCTTCATAGCTCACTTATCCGGCCCCCCTGCCCCTCACAGCTCACCTATCCGGCCCCTCTGCTCCTCATAGCTCACCTATCCGGCCCCTCTGCTCCTCATAGCTCACCTATCCGGCCCCTCTGCTCCTCACAGATCACCTATTCAGCCCCTCCGCTCCTCATAGCTCACCTATTCAGCCCCTCCGCTCCTCATAGCTCACCTATCCAGCCCCTCCGCTCCTTACAGCTCACCTATCCGGCCCCTCCACTCCTCATAGCTCTCCTATCCGGGGCCCCTCTGCTCCTCATAGCTCTCCTATCCGGCCCCTCCGCTCCTCACAGCTCACTTATCCAGGTCCTCTGCTCCTCACAGCTCACCTATCCGGCCCCTCCGCTCCTCACAGCTCACTTATCCAGGTCCTCTGCTCCTCACAGCTCACCTATCCGGCCCCTCTGCTCCTCACAGCTCACCTATCTGGCCCCTCTGCTCCTCATAGCTCACTTATCCGGCCCCTCTGCCTTTCGCAGCTCACCTATCCGGCCCCTCTGCTCCTCACAGCTCACCTATCCGGCCCCTCTGCTCCTCATAGCTCACCTATCCGGCCCCTCTGCTCCTCATAGCTCACCTATCCGGCCCCTCTGCTCCTCACAGCTCACCTATCCGGCCCCTCTGCTCTTCATAGCTCACCTATCCGGCCCCTCTGCTCCTCATAGCTCACCTATCCGGCCCCTCTGCTCCTCATAGCTCACCTATCCGGCCCCTCTGCTCCTCATAGCTCACCTATCCGGCCCCTCTGCTCCTCACAGCTCACCTATCCGGCCCCTCTGCTCCTCATAGCTCACCTATCCGGCCCCTCTGCTCCTCACAGCTCACTTATCCGGCCCCTCTGCCCCTCACAGATCACTTATCCGGCCCCTCTGCTCCTCATAGCTCACCTATCCGGCCCCTCTGCTCCTCATAGCTCACTTATCCGGCCCCTCTGCTCCTCATAGCTCACTTATCCAGCCCCTCTGCCCCTCACAGATCACCTATCCGGCCCCTCTGCTCCTCATAGCTCACCTATCCGGCCCCTCTGCTCCTCATAGCTCACCTATCCGGCCCCTCTGCTCCTCATAGCTCACCTATCCGGCCCCTCTGCTCCTCACAGCTCACCTATCCGGCCCCTCTGCTCCTCATAGCTCACCTATCCGGCCCCTCTGCTCCTCATAGCTCACCTATCCGGCCCCTCTGCTCCTCATAGCTCACCTCTCCGGCCCCTCTGCTCCTCATAGCTCACCTATCCGGCCCCTCTGCTCCTCATAGCTCACCTATCCGGCCCCTCTGCTCCTCACAGCTCACCTATCCGGCCCCTCTGCTCCTCATAGCTCACCTATCCGGCCCCTCTGCTCCTCATAGCTCACTTGTCCGGCCCCTCCACTCCTCATAGCTCACTTATCCGGCCCCTCCGCTCTTCATAGCTCACTTATCCGGCCCCTCTGCCCCTCACAGCTCACTTATCCGGCCCCTCACAGATCACCTATCCGGCCCCTCTACTCTTCATAGCTCACCTATCCGGCCCCTCTGCTCCTCATATCTCACCTATCCGGCCCCTCCGCTCCTCATAGCTCACCTATCCGACCCCTCTGCTCCTCATAGCTCACTTATCCGGCCCCTCTGCTCCTCACAGCTCACCTATCCGGCCCCTCTGCTCCTCATAGCTCACCTATCCGGCCCCTCCGCTCCTCACAGCTCACCTATCCGGCCCCTCTGCTCCTCATAGCTCACCTATCCGACCCCTCTGCTCCTCATAGCTCACCTATCCGGCCCCTCTGCTCCTCACAGCTCACCTATCCGGCCCCTCTGCTCCTCATAGCTCACTTATCCGGCCCCTCTGCTCCTCACAGCTCACCTATCCGGCCCCTCTGCTCCTCATAGCTCACCTATCCGGCCCCTCCGCTCCTCATAGCTCACTTATCCAGGCCTTCTGCTCTTCACAGCTCCTTATGCAATTTTCTGCAATATGGACAATGGATCCAGGGATTATTTTGGCAAATTGCAATTTTTTTTTAATTCGCTGGGACCTTTGAACTTCATAATTCACAATTTCTTTGAACTTTTTTCCATTTGCTCAACTCTAGTTACCACTTTTCAGTTTGAGCAGGAGAAGTTCAAACTGCAACGCAAAAAAGTAAAGTTTTGTAGACTAAAATAAACATCGAATGAACAAATATAAGATTTTGGGCAAAAATATCCCTTAAATATAATGTAACATATAATGTAATTGAAGTTAATGAATTATAAAATTCACTCAATTTGAAAACAAGACAAAACACTTAAATCTAGAAATAATTCTATAAATTAAGTCAAAGGAAGGAAAACAGTTAACCATCAAACCCGTTCTCTTGATGTACTGCCGACATATTGTACAGACCTGAAGGTAAGTATTTCAATTAAGGGAATAGGAATAAAGAAATGAGAGTGAGATTCTGAACATCGGTGTCTTAATTACAGAACGTTCAGTAATCACACAAAACAAAAATATATAAAACATAAAAAAAGAAAACAATTCTGTAAGCGTTATATGTTAATTAAAATAAGAGCAATTATAAAATCTCAGACGAACGGTGCAAAGAAAGAAAACATCTCATGATCGGATGACAGAATTGTTACATTGTTGCAATGTTGTTCTTTCTGTTTTAAAGGGGCTCTCAGGTGCTTGAAATGTCCTTTCTAAATATCTAATTTTATACACCGAGGACTTTAATAATTTATTTTATTATACAATACTCTATATTTCCCCATAAAATGCTAATCTCTAAATGTCTTTTTTTCCCTTCACCTCTGTGATGTTTCTTTTGAGAGGAATCTCAACCATTACATCACAATATGTTATGACTATAGCTTGGCTCTGACTGGGTTAAGTCAGGTGGGAGGGGTCTGTTCGAGCCTGTCTTATTCCAGGACTCTTGCCAGTTTATTATTGTCTGGATACCTCTGTAATTCCGCCAGTAATAGCTCTGCTCTGCACCGTGCGTCCTGGTCCCTGTAAGTTGACTCTGATCTGTCCCGCTACCCAGCCTATCTCTCCCTGACCTCCGCTACCCTAGTCTCATCCTTTTTACCTGACCCTGGTGCCATTCTGTGTCTTGGCCTCCTACCCCTCCTCTGTATTTACCTGATCTACCCTGCCTCCGACCTCGGCTATGTCTCTTGACTGCGGCTCTGCTCCCCTCCAGCTCCTGATGTGATCTCTTGGCCTCCTACCCCTCCTCTGTACTTAGCTGATCTACCGGCCTCCGACCTCGGCTACGTTCCCTGACTGCGGCTCTTCTCCCCTCCGGCTCCTGATGTGATCTCTTCGCCTCCTACCCTTCCTCTGTACTTACCTGATCTACCGGCCTCCGACCTCGGCTATGTTCCCTGACTGGGGCTCTGCTCCCCTCCAGCTCCTGATGTGATCTCTTGGCCTCCTACCCCTCCTCTGTACTTTGCTGATCTACTGGCCTCCGACCTCGGCTACGTTCCCTGACTGCGGCTCTGCTCCCATCCGGCTCCTGATGTCATCTTTGGGATTCTGACCCCTGCTCTGTACTTACCTGATCTACCGGCCTCCGACCTCGGCTACGTTCCCTGACAGCGGCTCTGCTCCCCACCGGCTCCTGATATAATCTCCTGGCTTTCAACCCCCTTGCTTCCATTTGACTATGTCTTGCTCACTCTCTTGGTTTGATGTGACATCCCGGTCTTGACTTTAGGCTTGTTTGACCATTCTGACGTGGTGCTAGTGACCTTTTGTGGGCTTTAGAGGTCTGTTCTTCTCTAGTCCCTATGCCCCCAAGTGGAAGCTTGACAAGGAAGCTGGTGCTGCACTCACAGCCCCTTCATCAGGGGGTGGCGCTGCAGTCACTTACTGAAGTTTCTAGCATTTCCATCCTCTGAAGATGTCTTGAATCTATTGTAATAAAAAGCTGTGAGAGAGGTGAGTGCAGTGCCAGCACTCTGCTTCAGTCTCTGCTATTGTTAATTCAGTTCTATCTGTGAAACAAGATGTTGATTGGGAAAAGAAAGCATTTCACTACTTTCCAGGCACGGCTCAGACCTCCCGAAGGGTCTGATGGAAAAGTGCTCCCATTTCCTCTTGACCTCCATTGTACTCATTACTTGAGTGGAGTCCGTCCAAGCGTCCAATCTGCCAGATTTGAGTACGGAGCACTTGAGAATTTTAGTGCTCGCTCATCCCTCTTTATTATTGTAGCAACGTAGAACAGGAGATTTTAAGTCCTCTAAGGGATAAAAAAAATAAAATAATATTTTTTTTAAATATTAAAATTTTAATCAACCTCCTTTTCCCAATTGCAGAGATGAGAACGTTTTTTATGTATTGGAAAAAAATGCAAAAACGTGAAAAAAAAATACTTTGCGTCACCATTTTCTGATACCTGTCATTTATTTTCTCCAATTGATGGGGCTGTATGACTCTTGATTGTTTGTGCCGTGAGCTGACATTTTTATTTGTACTAGTATGAGTGCTTTATATTTAACGCTTTTTGGCTTTTGTTGTATTTTTGCGTAAAAATGAGAATTCTGGATTTTTTAATTTTTTTTTTAAATTATGTAGGTTAAATAATTTTTTTTTTTTTTTTGAAGATCGGACTGATCAGGACACAACGATATATATATTTTTTTACAAAGAGAAATGGAAAATAAATAAACATATTTGGTATTACTGTGTCCGTAACGGCCTGATCGATTAAAAAATAAAATTATTTAACCCACATTGTGTAAAAAAAAAAATCAAAATGCCAGAATTCTCATTTTTACGCAATAATACAATAATATAATAAAGTGATTTATTTTATATGAAAAAAATGTATAGTGTCATTCAAAAGTATAACACGGCTCACAAAAAAGAAGCTCTCATATGGCCATTGTGCAGGAAAAGGAAAAATATACAGCCATTGCAAGAATAGGAGACTGGACTGGAGATCCTAGGCTGAAATCCTGTAGAATCAATCTTGAAGCAGTTCTGTGATCCTTCTTCTGGAACTGTGGATCCTAGCCTGAAATCCTGTGGAATGAATCTTGAAGCAGTTCTGTGATCCTTAATCTGGAACTGTGGCTCCTAGGCTAAAATCCAGTAGAATGAATCTTGAAGCAGTTCTGTGATCCTTCCTCTGGAACCGTGAATTCTAGGCTGAAATCCTGTAGCATGAATCTTGAAGCAGTTCTGTGATCCTTCCTCTGGAAGCGTGTATTCTAGGCTGAAATCCTGTAGAATCAATCTTGAAGCAGTTCTGTGGCCCTTCATCTGGAACCATGGATCCTAGGCTGAAATCCTGTACAATCAATCTTGAAGCAGTTCTGTGATCCTTCCTCTGGAACCATGGATTCTAGACTTAAATCCTGTAGAATGAATCTTGAAGCAGTTCTGTGATCCTTCCTCTGGAACCGTGGATCCTAGGCTGAAATGCTGTAGAATGAATCTTGAAGCCATTCTTTCATCCTCCAGCTGGAACCGTAAGTCGTAAGCTGAGGTTATGTAGAATATCCAAAGTGAAGCTGCTATGATTCCCCAGCTGGAATTGAAGCTCCTCAGCTGAAGTCATGTAAAATAAGCCACTGGTGACAGAAGCAAGGCCTTTTTATACCACTCAGTTCTCTTACAGGATTGGTGGACATGGCTGCTATCTCATTGATGGCTAGTTCAATCCGACTACACAATTTTCCTCTCTGTTATGTTGTCAAAGGGGCTGAAGCAATAAACATTTATCACACAATCTGCATTTACAGACAATAGGGCTCCGATCAGTCTGACATGAGACGATGGCTATCTTGGTGTAGGAAACAAAGGAACCATAGGTCTGGCCTAATTCAGAACAATTCACCCCCACACAAGTGTCCAAATGTTGAGTCGTCATACAGATGAAGGACACAAGTACTTGCCCATCACTGCCATTATCTGTACTCCAATACTCCAAGTGAGTACATTCTGATATCAGTGCAGCTAAATACAGCAAATAGAAGGGGAAAAAAGGGCTTGGAAGTTGCTCGTGTCTTTTTTTTTTTTTTTTTTACAAGAATGGAAACTAATTCTCTAATAAAGTGATTAGCAAAGTGTCTTAATTTTTTTCTTGTTGGCCAAAATTATAAAAAAAAAAAAAAGAAAAAAAATGAAAGCTTAGCTACTGTTTATTAGATGTTGGGCAGCGGTATTTCCAGCTCCTCGCTTGATCAAAAAGTTTCCTGCTGAATTAGAAGTTTTGAAAAGTTTTATTACAATAATCTTCGATAATACAAAACCTCACATTCTGTCATTATTGGGCAGTTAAGGATAAATTCCCATTTAATGATTCCCTTTTTTCGCTGACACATCAGTCTTTCTGTGTCCGCACCGATCGCTCTTTATCCTCAGAAGGAAGAGGTTACAGCAAGAGGAAAAAAAAAAAAAAATGTCGCACAACTCAAACTGTGTCACAATAATCCTGAACTTAATTAGTGCCGGCTTTTTATGTAAATTTCCGGAGTCCGTAGGAAAGTGTCTTCCGTGAGTCAGAGGCTTGAGTGCAGCCTGCCGCAGATGATTGAGGCTTGGCAGGTCCCTGGAGAAATTGAAATGAACCTCAGGCTTCCCCCCAGGGCTCCGCGCGGTGACACACATCAGTCACAGAGGATTCATTCCGAGAACTGACGTGTGGTTCACCACGGAAGACGTTCACGTGTCCGGGACTAAATCCGTCTCTTCGATGACACAAAACTAGACGATTGTTACATTGTATCAACTGCTCCAGAATCATCTGTAAAACAAGCCACAGACGAAACTTACAGACAACTTCTCTGTTACTTTGGTTTATTCTCCTGCGTTGAGGTGAATCCTGCAAAGATCTGATCATGGCAGAAATCCAATAGTGAACACTTCTCACAACATAGAATCACTTTTATGCTAAAATACTCTGTGCTGCTGGGGACTCTTAATCTGAAGAATGTCACATACAAGGGATAAATACTGATACATGAAAGAAAAAGTAAAGAAGATCCAGCAACCGCTATAGAGATATTCAATCCAATTTAAAATGTTATATTTATTGGAAAAACAAAGTTAAAAAAGTTGCTGTGAGGCCCCTGAACTATCGGGTCATCACAGGGCATTGCACAATCTGCCCTCCCGTGCAGTATCCACCTCCTTCTTGGCTATGGGTCCCCAACTACATGGTGTTGCCTCCATCACCTAATAAAATCCTAGGTACACTCTGCACCACACCCACCAGACACACCAGTGGACGGCCTGAGTGGAATAGGGTCGCCCACTTGGGGGGTTGGCTAGGGGAGGTCAGGAGTGTCAGGAGTAGAGAGAGAGTGTTGTGTTGGAAGTGAAGGAGAGAGGAGGTCAGGAGCCGGGCTCCTAGAAAGTTATCTAGGTGGCAGATGGTGGTCTGGTTCTAGAGGAGCTGGACCCCCAGAACTGTCGAGGAGGACAGCCGGCGGCCTTGCACCATCACCGGGCTGGGACCAGGGCATAACGGGGTACGTGGACTAGCTTCAGGCAACCTGACAATTTACCCGACGAGAACAGAGCCTTCAAGATCCGCTCTCCACCCGCTCCAAAATCGGGGTACTAGCGCAACGAGGAGGATAGGACTTTCCACTCAAACGGTCCAGAAAATCCCAAGCGTGAACCCTGAGAGCAAGCTCCAACACTTAGCCATAGTGGGGAGTGGGACCCGACTAGTTCCATACTACCCGGACCAACAGAGAAGTAAACTTAGTAAACTTAGTGCGAGGAGGCAGGTCATGGATCACCAGGCAGAACCATTGGGGACGGGACCCGAACTAAGCTCCCCTCAGCGGTATCCAGAACTTTGGTTTATCCAGTTGTCGGTGTCAGCTTTATGGTCTGAGTGAGTACCAAAGTGACCCCCTTAACACCTGTCAGCACTCCCCGGTCACCATTACCAAGTCCCGGGGCATCCCCCCTACCCGTGGAGGGTTCTAACACCTGGCTGCCCCATTCCATCACCCCCAGGTACTCCCAACTGCAGCGGTGGTACTCCAAATTACCACACACCACGGGTGTCGTCACAAACTCTAACACAATCCCCTGTAAATACCCCCTTCATTTGAGTGGCCGCACGACCCCCGGGTCCGGAGATCCTTCGAGCCACTGCGGATCCGGATCCGAGCAGCTCGGCTGCTGACACGGGGGCGGCACAATGCTATCCAGGTCTACGAGTTTTGGGTTTACACACTCTTACTGATTACTTTTTACTCGAAATGCGTAGACCTGGATAGCTAAAATCTAGCGGCCATATAGGACTCTTCATCAGGTCTATATATCAACTGTCACGTGCATAAGGACAGACTCTGGGTAAGCTTTCTCATTTACCATCTGGACCATGTGTGTCGCCCAGGGAATGGGGTACTCGGTCCCGGGCAGTGTATCACTGGGGAATGTCACTTTGCTGGCCGTTGCCCGGTCCCGTGCCCTGGGGGCTTTTTAACGGGGAGGATTTACATGGGAGATAAGAGTCATTTGTGTGACGCCACCTGCGGGTTGCGGTTAATGTTGTGGAACCGCCGCTGCTGAAGTAGGTACTCCCAGGGCTTGTGGTAATGGCACCTCTGGTGGTAGGCCCTCCGCAGGTAGGGCTGAGCCTGGGAGGTGTATGATGTAGTAATAATAGAGGCCACACCGAGATTGTAATTAACAGTCTCTACTCACTCCGGACCCTTGCATGGCTGGTTCAGGTCCCTGTATTTCCAGTGCCAGTTGATGACTCGGTTGCTCTGTCCCCGACACTCTGAGTGTGGTTGGGACCCCGAAGCCTGGAACTTTGGGGGTCCCCCAGCTGTGATACAGCGGTCTGTCTGTCCGGCTGGCAGCGTGGACCCTATGGGGAGGTATGTGTCCGAACCCCGATCCTTGCTTTACTGCTGATGCCCCCGAATCTGTAGGTTAGTGAGTCCCATGAAGGTCCCTCACCATACCGGTAATTGCCAGGCCATCTGAAACTGTCACCTGACTTAGGGCCCTGTGCCCCGTGCGTGCCCAGGTTCCAGTTGTCGTACCATCCCTGGTGACTTCACTCCATTCCAGAGGTACTCGTTTGCCCCAATTCTGGCAACCTCTCTTCTGTGCCCCCAGGTCACCGTTTACACGACTCAGCTATCAGGCACGTCATTCTACTTTCACTTCTACTTCAGACTGTCTGTAGACTGACTGCAGTCCCCTCCCACCAGGCTGTGTAGTTCCCTCAGTCAGGCTCTGTCCTCTAGGTGGCCCTCCCCCTTGTCTGACTAGGCAGTGCCCCCTGGTGTGTAGTGGTAACTAGGATTTTGGTGTGTGTTGCTGTTGCTGGCACTGGTGTCCTAGGTCCCAGGGGTTAGGTCTTGCACCCCTGTGAGGATGCAGTTCCCTGTAGTGCCCTGAGTGGCTCAGGGGCGCTACACATGCACTTTAAATGTAGTTTTCTCTTCGGGCACATTAGGGGTTAATTTCTTCACTAGTGCAGCAGCAGACTTGCTCAGCTGTCAGTACTTAATCACTTCCGGGGATATAAGCCCCCTGCTTCCTGGGTATTATGCTGGTTATTCTATCCAGTTAGGAGCTAGCCTAGGAGCAGAGAGGACGTGATGGTTGCTGCTGTGATGTCTGCTGCGGTTTGTGCAAGTTGAGCGTCTTTGTTGTACCTCCTTTCCCTTATTATTCCTCACCCGTATTTCTTTGATTGTTCCTGGTGTAGGTTTTTGGAGTGTATGAGGATTTTTGTTACCCCCATCTGTTGATCTATGTTGGTGGGTTGTTGGACTCTGTCTGGATCTATCTCCTGGGTGATGAGAACACAATTGTTAGGGCCTGGACAGGAAACAGGGCTACGTTGGAGGCTCGACCCTGACAACCACTAAGTCTACCATCGGGATAAGGGACACTCAGCGTCCCTAGTCATAGGGTTATCCTACGAGCCCTGTACTGTCCTATTCCCCCATATCTCTCTGTTACATTAACTTTGTGACTCCTGTGCTGGTGAGCTCATATATTCCCTACCGTCTGCTTATAAATACTGATACACCATGACCGGACCACACATTACCACCACACATTGACCAAATAATACTACATGCAACAGATAAATTACGTCACGCAATGACCAGAGAACATAAAAGTAAGGAAAGACTGTAAGTATTGATCGCATCACTGATTTTCTAAGTAAATATTTTTCTAAAGCTTCAAATGACATGAATTTCTCACCAGATGTCAGCAACAACTCATCCGATCCCCACAGGCAAATAAATCAAACCATAGCTGTCCAAAAATTAAGGTATTTGTAATAACCAAAACTTCTTCTACTTCAACCGAGGGGTAACCGCTGCCGCTGACCGATTGTCTATGCCTTTATAGTGGTTGTGACTGTCACAACTTCACTTGGTGAGTAGCCCACGTGCTTTTCACCCCAGTTTTTGTTGGGGTAAGACCCTATTGCGCTCTCTCTCCACAGTGTTTTCCGTAATAACCAAAACTGACACAAGCAAAAAATATTGTACAAATGAAGAGTGAAGTGCAAAAAGCCAAGGAAAGTCATGCCAGCAGCTAAAATATATCAGTAATTAGAAAGCAATCCTGCCAGTTAGAGAAAAAATATATCATCTGGTTCAACTGATGGCCAATAAAAAGGTGTCTCATTACCAAGGTGCTACACAAGAAACATCTCATGATGGGTAAAACTAGTGAGCTGTCTCATGACCTTCACAACCTTACTGTGGGAATACATACTAGTGACATTGGTTACCGAAGAATTTCTAAACTACTGAAGCACCCAGTGAGCTCTGTTGGACCCATAATCAAGAAGTGGAAAAAACATAGTTTAACCATAAACTGGCCACGACCAGGTGCTCCCTGCAAAATTTCAGTGAAAAGAATTGCAGGGGAATGCTGCAAAGCACTAGCATTGTACGCCACCCATGGCAGGCATATCGGCGTCAGCCTCTAATTAGCCAGTGGCTTGTTTAGCTGTTGCTGGACAGGGAGGCAGTGCAATACATCTAAACTGAATGTGCACCCGTGCATGCACAACCAGCGGGGGGTCTCCTTCCACCAGGAGCCTGGTCGTGATTGCACTTTTTGCGACTGAGATTGTTACGCTCCTGCCTCCTATAAAGTAAGTATACTCCTCTCCTGAAATACTTTGTGCTGCTTGGGATCCTGCTATTCTGGCTCTAAAACTATAAAATCATCACACATGTCATTAAATACTCTCTGCTGCCAGAGGCCCTGCGTCTTGAGCTGTGTAGATTTTGTTCTTTGACCTCTAGAAGATTATCAGATTTCTAGCCTGACATACCCTCTGCTTTTTGGGTCATCTTCTTCCCCTTATGATACTCCAGTAATTGTCAGCTACAAAATCAGCATACTCCTCCTCTGCTGCTAATCTCATTCTCATGTTCCTCCTCTTACCATCCTTATATTGTGTGGACTAGTCACTGTCAGCTACAAAATCAACACACTACTCCCCTGCTGCTATACTTATTTCCGTGATCCTCTTAATATCATTATATTGTGTGGACTAGTCACTGTCAGCTACAAAATCAGCACACTCCTCCACTGCTGCTAATTCCATTCTCATGTTCCTCCTCTTACCATCCTTATATTGTGTGGACTAGTCACTGTCAGCTACAAAATCAACACACTACTCCCCTGCTGCTATACTTATTTCCGTGATCCTCTTAATATCATTATATTGTATGGACTAAGTCACTGTCAGCTACAAAATCAACACACTACTCCACTGTCGCTATTAGCATTCCCATGTTCTTCTTCTTAATATCATTATATTGTGTGGACTAGTCCCTGTTAGCTGCAAAATCATCACACTCCTCCACTGTCGCTATGCTCATTGCCATGATTCTCTTCTTTGGGGCAGTTACTGTTTGCTACAAAATCAGTAAACTCCTCCATGACTACTATACTCATTCCCATGGTCTTCTATTTATCACTACAACATGAGTGGACTGGTCACAGCGTGCTACAAACTCAGCACACTCCTCCCCTGATATCATACTCATACTCATCCTCTTTTTATCATCATCATCATAGTCATATTGTGTGAACTGGTCACTGCCAGCTACAAAATCAGCACACTCCTCCCCTGCTATTAAGCTCATTTCTATGATGCTCTGCTTAATATCATCGCATTACATGGACCAGTCGCTGCCTTCTACAAACTCAACATACATACGCCTCCCCTGCTAATATGTTTATTCTCATGATCCTCTTCTTACTATAATCGCAGTGTATGGACCAGACAGTACAGGCTACAAAATCAGCACACTCCTGCCCTGCTGCAATGCTGATTCCCATGATCCTTTGCTTAATGTCATTATATGGAGAGGACTGGCCACTGCTCTCTACAAATTCAGCACACTGCTCCCCCGCTGCAATGTTGATTCCCATGATCCTTTGCTTAGTATCATCATATTAAGATGCCTAGTCATTGCCCGCTATAAGATCAGCACACTCCTGTACTGCTGAAATGCTGATTCCTATGATCCTTTCCTTTATGTCATCATATGGAGAGGACTGGTCACTGTTCTGTACAAAATCAGCACACTCCTCCCCTGCTGCAATGCTGATTTCCATGATCCTTTGCTGTATATCATCATATGGAGAGGACTGGTCACTGCTCTCTACAAAATCAGCATAGTCGTCCCCCCCTGCAATGCTGATTCCCATGATCCTTTGCTTAATATCATTATATGGAGAGGACTGGTCACTGCTTGGACCAAAATCAGCACACTCCTGCCCTGCTGCAATTCTGATTCCCATGATCCTTTGCTTTATGTCATCATATGGAGAGGACTGGTCACTGTTCTCTACAAAATCAGCACACTCCTCCTCTGCTGCAATGCTGATTCCCATGATCCTTTGTTTACTATCATCATATGGAGAGGACTGGTCACTGCTCGCTACAAAATCAGCACTCTCCTCCTCTGCTGCAATGCTGATTCCCATGATCCTTTGCTGTATATCATCATATGGAGAGGACTGGTCACTGCTCTCTACAAAATCAGCGTAGTCGTCCCCCCCTGCAATGCTGATTCCCATGATCCTTTGCTTAATATCATTATATGGAGAGGACTGGTCACTGCTTGGACCAAAATCAGCACACTCCTGCCCTGCTGCAATGCTGATTCCCATGATCCTTTGCTTTATGTCATCATATGGAGAGGACTGGTCACTGTTCTCTACAAAATCAGCACACTCCTCCTCTGCTGCAATGCTGATTCCCATGATCCTTTGTTTACTATCATCATATGGAGAGGACTGGTCACTGCTCGCTACAAAATCAGCACTCTCCTCCTCTGCTGCAATGCTGATTCCCATGATCCTTTGCTTACTATCATCAGATGGAGAGGACTGGTCGCTGCTCTCTACAAAATCAGCATAGTCGTCCCCCCTGCAATGCTGATTCCCATGATCCTTTGCTTAATATCATCATATGGAGAGGACTGGTCATTGCTTGCTTCAAAACCAGCTTCCTCCGCCTCTGCTGCTACATTCATTCCCATGATCCTCCATATCTGAGCTTTCCTGAATGATCTATGGAGCATTAAGAGAAAGTTGCTTAACCCGCGAGAATATGTGTTAATGTATCAATAGGATATTACTGCGGCTGGTTATTATAAAGCATCCTAAATCTGTTCCCCGTGCGCAGCGCGGCGCCTGCCTCCCCCCCAATAACAATATGGGGCTGATGTATATTGCTTTTATGAGGAGCAGGAGGCAGAGATTTGATATTCTAATGATCCGTTCCCAGCGTGGGACCATGTGGGGGGGACGGAGGCGCGGGACCAGCTCGCTGGGAATGAGCTGAAGTCAGCAGCCCTGCCTAATATTAAAAAATCACCCAAAAGATTTTATTGCTAAAGAAAAATGCTAATTTGGACAGAAAGCGTCGGCGGTGGCTCCTCTGCAACGAGATGCTGATGTTCTGAGCACTAAACAAGGAGGAATTATTCTGCTCTTTGTTCTCATATACAAAGCCGTCAGCACTCCGAAAGTGCGGAAACATCAAAGTGTTTACTGAAAACACCCGTCACCCACTCCTCTCTGCTATTTTAAGCTGCTGTACTTTAAAGGGGATTTTTGGCTTGAAAAAAGGGGGTCGTCTGAGAGTTCACTTAGAAATAGGTAGATTGCAGCGGCGTGCTGGCTCCTCTAGGGGGCAGTCACTTTTCGCATTTTGGGAGTCCCGATTTGGAGCACCCCTAAACTTTGCAAATTTTTTATAACACAAGAAAGAAGAGGATTGTCACGGTCATCTCCCTGCTGTTTTGAGCATAGTGACAGCCTTAGGACTGCAGCCTCCCATCTCCATCTTGAGGAGGTTTCCTTTCCTTTGGTGTATCTTGAGTTAATTTCAAGTTTTGTTGCCAGCAGCTCTGTGCTGCGCAGGTCAGCTGTTGTTGCTTTGGGCCCATGCCCATTTATATTTAAAGTACTGGAGCTTTCCCAGCAGTTCTTGTTGCTGTTAGAATCATGTCTACTCTGGCCAGCCTGGTGGAAGGAACTGCTGAGGTTTTGTCCTGTGCCCATCCAGCTGCTACTTTACAGTCTGCTTGCTACTTTGACATTTAGTGTTTGCAACCTTCTGTTAATTCCCCTCTGCTGATTTTCCTTTCCCGCCGTGTTTACTAGTTTAGTAGCAAGTCTAGTGTACTCGTCAGCCTGCTCACTAGCCAGGGTCACTTTAGGGCTAGCTGAGGGTCCAAGGTATCCTGCTCACCAACAGGTTGAAAGAACCTGTATAGGCACACTAGGGAGTTCAGGAGGCAGCTTAAGGTGAGTGCAGGAGGTGCCCCCTCACCCTTCTCCCTAGCGGCAGGGACCTCTGTTGTATTGTGACCCCGATGTTCCTCCCTTTTTCTTGGTGCTGTTTTTGTAGTATGTCATATGCCCGTCGGTTTCAACATGTGTGTCATGAGTTATGTGGAGACATGGGGCTCAGTGGGTGCTCTCGTCCACTAAAACCCGCCGCCTTTAGAAAGACAGCGTGGCTCAGGGCTCATCCCAAGTGAACGCCGGCCTCCTTAACCGTGGGCGTAACACTACTCAGACAACACAGGGTGAGGGAACCACAATAATTAGACTTTATTGGATCCCCAAACAATTAACGGCACATAACACATAACCAGCAAAACACACAAATGTAACAGGCAACAGAGTCTCACCCTTCCGCTGGCTCACCAGGGATTTTGAATGTCCTTGCCTCAGAGCTTCCAGGGCTATTTACTCCAATCCAGCAGCACCCCGCTTTCGGCGGGCACCCACCGAGATAGGAATAGCGCCAGATTTAGGAAGCTGTGTGAGGTCTGCAAAGTCTGTAGCCAGGTGACCGGATTGTCCCAACCTGAGTGTCCTCCTTAGGTAGTCCTGGTATGATGTTACAATCCTGGCAGCCGAAGTCGAAATCCCTAGGCTGTGGATATGGTTTCCAACCGGAACCGGAGTCCCTAGATTGAAGCCATAAGATATCCTGATCCTCTAGTCAGCTCCTAAGAGCTTAGATTGGATCCATCAGCATCCATCAACAACAACCTAGTGGCTTAAAGAAATCCCTTTTATAGCCACAGCCTTCCACTTGGATACACTGCGTCCTCATCGATTTGTTGGACAAGATCGCCTCTCCTATTGGATGAATCTCAAGCTGCATGGACAATGTTCATCCAAATGATGTCCACAGAAAGACTGAGGGTATCTACATGAAGTCTGCAAGTCACAGACTCGACAATGGCTACTACAGTAATCACATTAGCAATACACAACTACAATACAATCGTTACTGGAAGAGTCTGGAGAAACAATACGTCTGGCTTTCAGTGGCCAAGACAATTACATGAGTCAACAAGAGTCTTGTAAAAACAATGAGGGACATATCCCCCGTCTATAAACAATCTATCATCCTGTCTGGCTGAATTTTAAGAAACTTAAATCCATGAGTGTCCATGTCGTCACATTCCTCCCCCTTCTTAATATTAGCCAGACATGATAGGCTTCCGATCATCCTTCTCCTCTTGACGGCATTGTCCTTTTTAATGGTGAGGTCAGCAACAGAGGCTCGCATCTATACACCTCCCCCTGATTACCTCCCCCAAGTTGAGCAGCCATATTACAAGCACTAAGGTGGGGTCCATGAGTTGGGCTTGCATACATTTCTTACTATCAATCTTCCCCCAGTCAATAGCCACAGTGTGGTTAGGCTTACTCACGGTTCTTGGCTCAGAAGTAGATGCTGGAGACTGGGAATGTGAATTATTCTTGGAAAAGATGTTAGAAAGATCCACATCAGGGTCCTGCTTGGCTTGGAAGTGGGTGATGGCTGCTTCAAACTGACTGGATAGTCCTTGTCCTAGGTCATTTTCCAAAATGACTGGTGTGAGCAGGTAATCCCCAAGCCCCACTTTCACTTCTCTCTGAGTGGTATCCGAAACAACAGGCTTGGTGGGGCCATCTATGAACCCCACTGCAACTTCCTCCTGGCTAGTCCCCGAAACAACAGGTGTGGGGAGGCTGTCCATAAACTCCCTATGGACCTCTTCCTGGTCAGACCCCAAAGTAACTGGTGTGGGGACGGTGTCCATAAGCTCCACATCAGCCTTGCTCTGGTCAGTCTCCACAATGACAGGTATAGGGAGACTGTTCACAAGTCCCACATCGATCGCTTCCTGGTTAGTTCCCAAAATACCAGGGGTGGGGATGCTGTTCATAAGCTCCACATCAGCCTTGCTCTGGTCAGTCTCCACAATGACCGGTATGGGGAGGCTGTTCACAATCCCCACATCGATCACTTCCTGGTTGGTCCCAAAAATACCAGGTGTGGGGAGTCTGTCCACAAGCTCCACCTCAACCTCTCCCTGGTCGGTCATTAGGTCCAACTGCACACATGCCAGAGGGAAGTCTGAGTGCTGGCCCTCAGCCAGGGAGATGGATAATTGGGAATCTGGTAAAGGGTCTTCTGGGGAAACAATAACTTGGCTTACCAGGGTAATGGAGGAACCAGTCTCTCGTAGTCCCTGGCTCTTGACCGGGTGAGCTGGCAGATGGGCTCCAAGCATGCGGCCTCGGTTTTGGAGACAATCTTTATCTATATGTCCATGGCACCCACATGTATAACAGCGCCATAGATTGGGCAAGTCACCGGCCCTGTTTGTAGTCCTTTGTTTTGGTGCAGCTT
Source organism: Anomaloglossus baeobatrachus (assembly GCF_048569485.1). Taxonomy (NCBI): domain Eukaryota; kingdom Metazoa; phylum Chordata; class Amphibia; order Anura; family Aromobatidae; genus Anomaloglossus; species Anomaloglossus baeobatrachus. The sequence goes on along the minus strand of NC_134354.1, from coordinate 17,680,187 downwards.
CTGCTGGGTAGCGGGACCATCCTTCTCGAGTGGCTGGTGCTAGCAGTACTGCAGCTGGAATCCCATAAACATATTCCAGAACCCAAGCCCTCTCTTCTCTTGAGGATCTAGGCCCCAATGCATCCAACAACGCTGTGGCTTGGGCCATTTTGGACCAAGTTGATTCCCGATTGTCACTAGATCCATGATGTGGCACATAGTTTAAATCCTCTGGGTCAATATCGGCGGGATCCTCATCGTCCTCTGCATCATTCTGGGCATCCCAACGGACTAATTTCTGGATCAAGTCTGACCGAGTCTCAACGTTCCAGTAGATAGTCTTTCGCCTCTGGCACAGATCCTGTAGCATCCATTTACTGCAGCGGTTGTAACTCCTCTCTTGTCCTTGTCCCATGGCTGAGCTGGTGGGGTTGGACATGGCAGCGTCCGAAACCTGAATGCCTCCCCTATGGCCTGATGGGTATGCTTATGTGCCTCCCTGGTTGTTGAGCCCTGGACGGTGTCCGAAAACACCAGTCCGCTGCAGCTCCCCTGCGTAAACCAGGCTGAGTTGTATCCCACCGCTGCCACCAATTGTGGGGACACGGGGCTCAGTGGGTGCTCTCGTCCACTAAAACCCGCCGCCTTTAGAAAGACAGCGTGGCTCAGGGCTCATCCCAACTAAACGCCGGCCTCCTTAACCGTGGGCGTAACACTACTCAGACAACACAGGGTGAGGGAACCACAATAATTAGACTTTATTGGATCCCCAAACAATTAACAGCACATAACACATAACCAGCAAAACACACAAATGTAACAGGCAACAGAGTCTCACCCTTCCGCTGGCTCACCAGGGATTTAGAATGTCCATGCCTCACAGGTTCCAAGCTGTCTGAGGTCTGCAAAGTCTGTAACAGGTGACTGAACTGTCCCAACCTGAGTGTCCTCCTTAGGTAGTCCTGGTATGATGTTACAATCCTGGCAGTCGGAGTCGAAATCCCTAGGCTGTGGATATGGTCTCCAACCGGAACCGGAGTCCCTAGATTGTAGCCATAAGATATCCTGATCCTCTAGTCAGCTCCAAAGAGCTTAGACTGGATCCATCAGCATCCATCAACCTTCATCAACCCTGGTGGCTTAAAGAAGTCCCTTTTATAGCCATAACCTTCCCTTAGGATACACTGCGTCCTCATCAATTTGTTGGACAAGATTGCTTCTCCCATTGGATTAATTTCAAGCTGTATGGATAATGTTCATTTAAATGATGTGCATAGAAAGACTCAGTATATCTACATGGAGGCGGCAAGTCACCGACTAGACAATGGCTACTAAGGTAATTACATTATCAATACACAACTACAATACAATGATTACTGGAAAAGTCTGGAGAGCAATAGATAAGCAAACATGACTTCGCACACATAAGAACAATAGTCTGGCTGAATGTTAAGAAACTTTATCCCATGAGAGTCCATCTCGTCACATGCACCACGACTACCCACAGTGAGTACCTCGTTCCCCCTGCACCCTGCGCTCCCAACTAAACACCACCAACAACCCCCTAAGCCTAGGGCAATCCCTACCTGTGGAGGGACTAACATCAGGCTGCTTAACCCCATCTGCCCCGGTACTCCCTACAGCAGCGGCGGTACTCCTATTACCGCAACCCTCAGGTGGCGTCACGAACTTCTCCCCTGTAAATATGCCCCTTTCACGCCGAGCTGGGTCCGAACCTCTCTAGCCACCACGATCCCGGATCCCGGATCCGAGCAACCCAACCAACACCCTGGGCGGTAGACATTAATTGGCAGCTCAAGGAAAAAGAAAAAGCGGAAAAATGAAAACTGTCTGCGGCGGAAAAGGTTAAATTGCACTAAATGTAATCAGCGTAAAGTGGATTTTTGGTTCTGGGACAGGATCTCACTACAATAGAAAAGTCTCCACGTTTATCAATGTAACGATTTTAGAGGAAATGTCATTTTGAAAATGTAACTTCATGAAATGAAGCTGGAGCCTCTCCATCCCCGGGACGGGCACATCTGTCCTCGGCTCACCCGCCACGTCCCGGTCTGTTCCCATTTGTCAGCAGCACAGAAGGAGCCGGTCAGATCCTCGCAGGTCATCAATCTGGAGGCGATTTCTGCAGCAGGAACAGCTGACGACACCAAAACTAAAACCCATCACAGAGAAGAAAAGGGAAAGAGTCTTCCTTTCTTCTGTTATCATTGTGGCTTCTATCTAAGGAACGTTCTGCCTGACTGGACCCCGCGTCTGAGCTCAGCCTTGTCATCCCTCGTGGAGATGTTCTGTACGTGCTCGATATGTGGATCATTGGCTCCTTTTTGGTCTGAACGACTGACAAACACAAGACTTACAAGAAAAGGAGAAAAAGACTGAAAATTAGGAAGTAGCTGTTATACTACACAAACTGTAAGGAGCAAAGTAATGGAGAGAAGTTACAGAAAGCACTGATACATTGTCACAAAAACACAGAGCAGATAGAACACTGACACTGGGGTACAGGATAATGGCACTGACACTGGGGTACAGGATAATGACACTGACACTGGGGGTACAGGATAATGACACTGGGGGTACAGGATAATGACACTGGGGGTACAGGATAATGACACTGGGGGTACAGGATAATGACACTGGGGGTACAGGATAATGACACTGGGGGTACAGGATAATGACACTGGGGGTACAGGATAATGGCACTGACACTGGGGGTACAGTATAATGACACTGACACTGGGGGTACAGGATAATGACACTGGGGGTACAGGATAATGACACTGGGGGTACAGGATAATGACACTGACACTGGGGGTACAGGATAATGACACTGGGGTACAGGATAATGACACTGGGGGTACAGGATAATGACACTGACACTGGGGGTACAGGATAATGACACTGACACTGGGGGTACAGGATAATGACACTGACACTGGGGGTACAGGATAATGACACTGGGGGTACAGGATAATGACACTGACACTGGGGGTACAGGATAATGACACTGACACTGGGGGTACAGGATAATGACACTGGGGGTACAGGATAATGACACTGGGGATACAGGATAATGACACTGGGGGTACAGGATAATGACACTGGGGGTACAGGATAATGACACTGACACTGGGGGTACAGGATAATGACACTGACACTGGGGGTACAGGATAATGACACTGACACTGGGGGTACAGGATAATGACACTGACACTGGGGGTACAGGATAATGACACTGGGGATACAGGATAATGACACTGACACTGGGGGTACAGGATAATGACACTGACACTGGGGGTACAGGATAATGACACTGGGGGTACAGGATAATGACACTGGGGATACAGGATAATGACACTGACACTGGGGATACAGGATAATGACACTGACACTGGGGGTACAGGATAATGACACTGACACTGGGGGGTACAGGATAATGACACTGGGGGTACAGGATAATGACACTGGGGTACAGGATAATGACCCTGGGGGTACAGGATAATGACCCTGGGGGTACAGGATAATGACACTGGGTGTACAGGATAATGACACTGACACTGGGGGTACAGGATAATGACACTGGGTGTACAGGATAATGACACTGACACTGGGGGTACAGGATAATGACACTGGGTGTACAGGATAATGACACTGACACTGGGGGTACAGGATAATGACACTGGGGGTACAGGATAATGACACTGACACTGGGGGTACAGGATAATGACACTGGGTGTACAGGATAATGACACTGACACTGGGGGTACATGATAATGACACTGGGGGTACAGGATAATGACACTGACACTGGGGGTACAGGATAATGACACTGACACTGGGGGTACAGGATAATGACACTGACACTGGGGATACAGGATAATGACACTGACACTGGGGTACAGGATAATGACGCTGACACTGGGGGTACAGGATAATGACACTGACACTGGGGGTACAGGATAATGACACTGACACTGGGGGTACAGGATAATGACACTGGGGGTACAGGATAATGACACTGACACTGGGGGTACAGGATAATGACACTGACACTGGGGGTACAGGATAATGACACTGACACTGGAGGTACAGGATAATGACACTGACACTGGGGATACAGGATAATGACACTGACACTGGGGGTACAGGATAATGACACTGGGGGTACAGGATAATGACACTGGAGGTACAGGATAATGACACTGACACTGGGGGTACAGGATAATGATGCTGACACTGGGGGTACAGGATAATGACGCTGACACTGGGGGTACAGGATAATGACACTGACACTGGGGGTACAGGATAATGATGCTGACACTGGGGGTACAGGATAATGACACTGTGTGTACAGGATAATGACACTGACACTGTGTGTACAGGATAATGACACTGACACTGGGGGTACAGGATAATGACACTGACACTGGGGGTACAGGATAATGACGCTGACACTGGGGGTACAGGATAATGACACTGACACTGGGGGTACAGGATAATGATGCTGACACTGGGGGTACAGGATAATGACACTGACACTGGGGGTACAGGATAAAGACACTGACACTGGAGGTACAGGATAATGACACTGACACTGGAGGTACAGGATAATGACACTGACACTGGGGGTACAGGATAATGACGCTGACACTGGGGGTACAGGATAATGATGCTGACACTGGGGGTACAGGATAATGACGCTGACACGGGGGGTACAGGATAATGACACTGACACTGGGGGTACAGGATAATGATGCTGACACTGGGGGTACAGGATAATGACACTGACACTGGGGGTACAGGATAATGACACTGACACTGGGGGTACAGGATAATGATGCTGACACTGGGGGTACAGGATAATGACGCTGACACTGGGGGTACAGGATAATGACACTGACACTGGGGGTACAGGATAATGACGCTGACACTGGGGGTACAGGATAATGACACTGGGGGTACAGGATAATGACGCTGACACTGGGGGTACAGGATAATGACACTGACACTGGGGGTACAGGATAATGATGCTGACACTGGGGGTACAGGATAATGACACTGACACTGGGGGTACAGGATAATGATGCTGACACTGGGGGTACAGGATAATGACGCTGACACTGGGGGTACAGGATAATGACACTGACACTGGGGGTACAGGATAATGATGCTGACACTGGGGGTACAGGATAATGACACTGACACTGGGGGTACAGGATAATGATGCTGACACTGGGGGTACAGGATAATGATGCTGACACTGGGGGTACAGGATAATGACACTGACACTGGGGGTACAGGATAATGACACTGGGGTACAGGATAATGACACTGACACTGGGGGTACAGGATAATGACACTGTGGGTACAGGATAATGACACTGACACTGGGGGTACAGGATAATGACACTGGGGGCACATGATAATGACACTGGGGGTACAGGATAATGACACTGGGGGTACATGATAATGACACTGACACTGGGGGTACAGGATAATGACACTGGGGGTACAAGATGATGACACTGACACTGGGGGTACAGGATAATGACACTGACACTGGGGTACAGGATAATGACACTGGGGGTACAGGATAATGACACTGACACTGGGGGTACAGGATATTGACACTGACACTGGGGGTACAGGATAATGACACTGACACTGGGGGTACAGGATAATGACACTGACACTGGGGGTACAGGATAATGACACTGACACTGGGGGTACAGGATAATGACACTGACACTGGGGGTACAGGATAATGACACTGACACTGGGGGTACAGGATAATGACACTGGGGGTACAGGATAATGACACTGACACTGGGGGTACAGGATAATGACACTAACACTGGGGGTACAGGATAATGACACTGGGTGTACAGGATAATGACACTGGGGGTACAGGATAATGACACTGACACTGGGGGTACAGGATAATGACACTGGGTGTACAGGATAAAGACACTGACACTGGAGGTACAGAATAATGACACATACTGGGGGTACAGGATAATGACACTGACACTGGGGGTACAGGATAATGACACTGGGTGTACAGGATAATGACACTGACACTGGGGGTACAGGATAATGACACTGACACTGGGGGTACAGGATAATGACACTGACACTGGGGGTACAGGATAATGACACTGACACTGGGGGTACAGGATAATGACACTGGGTGTACAGGATAATGACACTGACACTGGGGGTACAGGATAATGACACTGACACTGGGGGTACAGGATAATGACACTGACACTGGGGGTACAGGATAATGACACTGACACTGGGGGTACAGGATAATGACACTGGGTGTACAGGATAATGACACTGGGTGTACAGGATAAAGACACTGACACTGGAGGTACAGAATAATGACACATACTGGGGGTACAGGATAATGACACTGACACTGGGGGTACAGGATAATGACACTGGGTGTACAGGATAATGACACTGACACTGGGGGTACAGGATAATGACACTGGGTGTACAGGATAAAGACACTGACACTGGAGGTACAGAATAATGACACATACTGGGGGTACAGGATAATGACACTGACACTGGGGGTACAGGATAATGACACTGACACTGGGGGTACAGGATAATGACGCTGACACTGGGGGTACAGGATAATGATGCTGACACTGGGGGTACAGGATAATGATGCTGACACTGGGGGTACAGGATAATGACACTGACACTGGGGGTACAGGATATTGACACTGACACTGGGGGTACAGGATAATGACACTGGGGGTACAGGATAATGACACTGGGGTACAGGATAATGACACTGACACTGGGGGTACAGGATAATGACACTGACACTGGGAGTACAGGATAATGACACTGACACTGGGGGTACAGGATAATGACACTGACACTGGGAGTACAGGATAATGACACTGTGGGTACAGGATAATGACACTGGGGGCACAGGATAATGACACTGGGGGTACAGGATAATGACACTGGGGTACAGGATAATGACACTGGGGGTACATGATAATGACACTGACACTGGGGGTACAGGATAATGACACTGACACTGGGGGTACAGGATAATGACACTGACACTGGGGGTACAGGATAATAACACTGGGGGTACAAGATGATGACACTGACACTGGGGGTACAGGAAAATGACACTGACACTGGGGGTACAGGATAATGACACTGGGGGTACATGATAATGACACTGACACTGGGGGTACAGGATAATGACACTGGGGGTACAAGATGATGACACTGACACTGGGGGTACAGGATAATGACACTGACACTGGGGGTACAGGATAATGACACTGACACTGGGGGTACAGGATAATGACACTAACACTGGGGGTACAGGATAATGACAATGACACTGGGGGTACAGGATAATGACACTGGGGGTACAGGATAATAACACTGACACTGGGTTACAGGATAATGACACTGACACTGGGGGTACAGGATAATGACACTGACACTGGGGGTACAGGATAATGACACTGACACTGGGGGTACAGGATAATGACACTGGGGGTACAGGATAATGACACTGACACTGGGGGTACAGGATAATGACACTGACACTGGGGGTACAGGATAATGACACTGGGGGTACAGGATAATGACACTGACACTGGGGGTACAGGATAATGACACTGGGGGTACAGGATAATGACACTGACACTGGGGGTACAGGATAATGACACTGGGGGTACAGGATAATGACACTGACACTGGGGGTACAGGATAATGACACTGGGGGTACAGGATAATGACACTGGGGGTACAGGATAATGACACTTACACTGGGGGTACAGGATAATGACACTGGGGGTACAGGATAATGACACTGGGGGCACAGGATAATGACACTGGGGGTACAGGATAATGACACTGACACTGGGGGTACAGGATATTGACACTGACACTGGGGGTACAGGATAATGACACTGGGGGCACAGGATAATGACACTGGGGGTACAGGATAATGACACTGACACTGGGGGTACAGGATATTGACACTGACACTGGGGGTACAGGATAATGACACTGGGGGTACAGGATAATGACACTGACACTGGGGGTACAGGATAATGACACTGGGGGTACAGGATAATGACACTGGGGGTACAGGATAATGACACTTACACTGGGGGTACAGGATAATGACACTGGGGGTACAGGATAATGACACTGGGGGCACAGGATAATGACACTGGGGGTACAGGATAATGACACTGACACTGGGGGTACAGGATATTGACACTGACACTGGGGGTACAGGATAATGACACTGGGGGTACAGGATAATGACACTGGGGTACAGGATAATGACACTGACACTGGGGGTACAGGATAATGACACTGACACTGGGAGTACAGGATAATGACACTGACACTGGGGGTACAGGATAATGACACTGACACTGGGAGTACAGGATAATGACACTGTGGGTACAGGATAATGACACTGGGGGCACAGGATAATGACACTGGGGGTACAGGATAATGACACTGGGGTACAGGATAATGACACTGGGGGTACATGATAATGACACTGACACTGGGGGTACAGGATAATAACACTGGGGGTACAAGATGATGACACTGACACTGGGGGTACAGGAAAATGACACTGACACTGGGGGTACAGGATAATGACACTGGGGGTACATGATAATGACACTGACACTGGGGGTACAGGATAATGACACTGGGGGTACAAGATGATGACACTGACACTGGGGGTACAGGATAATGACACTGACACTGGGGGTACAGGATAATGACACTGACACTGGGGGTACAGGATAATGACACTAACACTGGGGGTACAGGATAATGACAATGACACTGGGGGTACAGGATAATGACACTGGGGGTACAGGATAATAACACTGACACTGGGGGTACAGGATAATGACACTGACACTGGGGGTACAGGATAATGACACTGGGGGTACAGGATAATGACACTGACACTGGGGGTACAGGATAATGACACTGACACTGGGGGTACAGGATAATGACACTGGGGGTACAGGATAATGACACTGACACTGGGGGTACAGGATAATGACATTGACACTGGGAGTACAGGATAATGACACTGACACTGGGGGTACAGGATAATGACACTGGGGGTACAGGATAATGACACTGACACTGGGGGTACAGGATAATGACACTGGGGGTACAGGATAATGACACTGGGGGTACAGGATAATGACACTTACACTGGGGGTACAGGATAATGACACTGGGGGTACAGGATAATGACACTGGGGGTACAGGATAATGACACTGACACTGGGGGTACAGGATAATGACACTGGGGGTACAGGATAATGACACCGACACTGGGAGTACAGGATAATGACACTGACACTGGGGGTACAGGATAATGACACTGGGGGTACAGGATAATGACACTGACACTGGGGGTACAGGATAATGATGCTGACACTGGGGGTACAGGATAATGACGCTGACACTGGGGGTACAGGATAATGACACTGGGGGTACAGGATAATGACACTGACACTGGGGGTACAGGATAATGACACTGGGGGTACAGGATAATGACACTGACACTGGGGGTACAGGATAATGATGCTGACACTGGGGGTACAGGATAATGTCACTGACACTCAGCTCCTCTACTTCAGTGTCATTGAAACATCTCTCCTCCAATCTCGCCGTATGTTTCGGGTCGTTGTCCTGCTGGACACTATGTCATCCTTTTCATCCCCATATTACTTGAGTGTATGAAGTAACTCGTCTTGTAGGATGCTCACATATAGCTCAGCATTGAGACCACCATCCATCCTGGACAAGTATCCAACTTCCCATCACTCAAAATAACCTGTTTACAATCTTCCACTTTTCTTCATCCTTTATAAATTCGAGCCGACGCTTCTTATGATAATATTGAAGTTGCGGTTTCTTCACCTTTTTTCGGGCCTCCATTCTAGAATAAACAAATAATAAAACAATAAAGGAAATAAACATGTGTAATTGCAATAATTTTGTGGGAGAAATACTTCCTTTTCTGGAACAAATTAATCGTTTGGCCTTGACTTTTGGCCATGACGGTATATATGCAATGTTTATATGTGTATAATGTGTTTATGTGTACTGTTATGAAGATCATCAGAGATGGTGCTGTTCTCGAGAGTGTTTCTGGGCTCCCTCTGGTGGCTAGTGCTGGCAGTGAGTCTGATTCTGCATCTGTCACTCAGTCAGGTACAGGAGATGATTGATGTTCCAGGAAGCCTATGGAGTCCAGTCTGGGGGAATAAAGGAAGGCAGTTTCTGTCTAGCCTTTGCCGGTGATAATTGTTTCTGCTCCATGAGAAAAAGTTCTGAATTTTGTCCTCCAGCTTTGAGGATTTTGCCTTTCCCTGTAGGTTCTGTTTTGGCATTTTTCCTACTCCTTTTTGGATTCTCCAAGAATGATTTCTGCAGCGTTTTGTTTTTTGTTCCTTTGATCAGTTTTGTTTCCATGTCATCCTGGTCTGCAGCTATGTCTGATAAGTATTTTTGTTATTTACTTCTGAAATTTAATTAGTTCTCATGTACTTTTTTGTTTCTGCACTTTGTTGGGAGGATGATTTATTCCCAGCAAGAAAGGGAGTTTGCTCACAGTCTAATCTAGAGTTTGTATTTTTTGTATCTCATGTGTTTGCACAAGAGTTCCTGATATAGTGGGAGAAAAGATCATGTGATCTTTTAAAGGAATTTTTGATTATCAGGTGTTGGTATTTTTTTAGAGTTTTTACTGGCTGCAACCAGCAAATCTATCCTATTCTTTTGTATCTAGCTAGCAGGGCCTCACTTTGCTTAAACCTATACTTTCCATCTGTGTGTTGTTTTCTCTTATATTGCAGCCGTTATATGTTGGGGGCTTGTCTCTTTCCTTTGGGGCTATTCTGAGGCAAGTCAGGATTCCTCATTTCATCTTTGAGGTTAGTTAGTTCTCCGGCGGTGACGAGGCATCTAGGTTGGTTAGGAACGCTCCATCGCTACTTCTAGTTGTGTTTGTGCAGTTAGTTGATTGCAGCCAGCTAAGTTTCCAACTACTCTTGTGCATTATCTTCCATAATGTTTTATAAGTTTTTTGCAAGATCTTTTGCGGTCTCCTGACCATAACAGTGTACTATTTATGTATGTGTGTAATGCATATATGTATATGTGTGTACTGTCTATGTATGTGTCACAATGACTATGGGATAGCGGGGGAAACAGGGCTCCTAGGCTGTCCCTCAAAATACTGGGCCCTATGCTATCTCTAATCTCAGGTATACTCTGAATGGTGGAGAGGCCTGAGTCTTCTTGCTGGCCCTGCTCCTGACTAGTACTGATCTGATTCTCCCACCCCCTTTTCCCCGGGATGGATGGGACAGGAGTGTGATAAAACCCACAGAAAAAGAGAGACAAGGGAAAATCAAAACTCCTCGGCTGTCCCTCAAGCTAATGGGCCCTATGCTATCCCTAACCTCAGGCATGCTCTCAATGGTAGAGAGGCCTGAGCCTCCTTTCTGGAGCTGTTCCTGACCTGTAGTGATCTTATTCCCCCTACACCTTCCCACCAGGGAGGAACAGTACAGTAGTGTGATGAAACCCACAGAAAAAGACAGACAAGGGAAAATCAAAACTCCTCGGCTGTCCTTCAAGCTAATGGGCCCTATGCTATCCCTAACCTCAGGCATGCTCTCAATGGTAGAGAGGCCTGAGCCTCCTTTCTGGAGCTGTTCTTGTCCAGTAGTGATCTTATTCCCCCTACCCCTTCCCACCAGGGAGGAACAGTACAGTAGTGTGATGAAACCCACAGAAAAAGACAGACAAGGGAAAATCAAAACTCCTCGGCTGTCCTTCAAGCTAATGGGCCCTATGCTATCCCTAACCTCAGGCATGCTCTCAATGGTAGAGAGGCCTGAGCCTCCTTTCTGGAGCTGTTCTTGTCCAGTAGTGATCTTATTCCCCCTACCCCTTCCCACCAGGGAGGAACAGTGCAGTAGTGTGATGAAACCCACAGAAAATGACAGAAAAGGGAAAATCAAAACTCTGTCACATAGCACACACAAACAAAGATAAAGACATTAAGGGGTTCAGGAGGACAAAACAAGAGATGGAAGGAAGCTACAAAACAACAGGAGTAAACTCCACAACCAATCCAAGCAATGAGCACAACTTTCACCAGTAAGTCTGGGACACCACACCTCACAGACCAACATAGCATAAACTATAGCTGGCATGGGTGGAAGGTTTCAACCAGCATAAATAGGAGGGGAGCAGATATGATAGGCCTCGCCACAATATGTGATCAAAGGAGCAAGCAAATCAGCAGAAATTAACTCTTGGTAGCCTGTGTACACAACACAGATGATTATTTTTGTTTTTTTTTAATACATTTCATAGTTAGACAAAACATTTTCTATAATGTTCATCCAGACTATGGAAAATTGAAGAGCTTTTTTTCCATTATTGATCCATAGAAAGACAAAGCCCCTACTGATGACTGGAAGGAGTTGTCAGTTGAGGTTGTGATTATATGTGGATAATATTCGTGCATTACCATCACCACCATGACGTGCGTCTCTGCCGTTTTCCGCCTCACTAATGAAGTCTTTGTTTTCTGTGACACTGATCATCTGCTCATTAAGTGGCTTCCTTCTCGCTGATGCCGCCGTCCTCGCACCTCCTAATCCTCTCCCCATCCGCAGGTATTGGACAGTACATTGTGGCAATTCAATTACAAGATGCTTCACTTACAATTTATTCTTTTTGGATTTTTTCCATGTAAACCATTAATGTCACAGAAAAAAAACAAACAAACCCATTGATCTGCACAGTCACCAACACGGCTTTATTTTCTGCTCTTTTTCCACTTCAGCAGATGGTCAGTGGGAGGGCGGTAGGTTCATCATTATATCTATATTCTAACTATACAGATTGATGAGTAACTTTCAAGAATACTTTTATGCACTGATACTGAAAAATATGACTTCTTGTGCTCCAGTCACAGCCAAAGCTGCAGCAAATTATTCAGATTGTCATTTGGAATCAAATCTACACTGTGCTGACAACACAAATACATGTGCGGACGATTTTTTTACTTTGAATTTTGTAAGTATTGTTTCAAATATTGTTTAGGGCACTATATGGCAGCATTACAGGCGGGTTCCAAGCAGGGTCAATGCAGCGGTGAATGTAATTGGTGTATAAGGATGTTATAACTCAAAATCTGTGGAAAAGAAGTAAAGCAAAACTGCAAGACATTTCGGATTTCCAGTGGCATAACTAGAATTCAATGGGCCCCGATGCAAAATTTGGACCTGGGCTGCCAAGTCACCCCTAAAACCCCCCCTAACCTCACATGTTGGTCAGATGTATGTAAATGTTTTAAATCCTATACAGACATACAAGTTGACCTAACACCCATTATGAAGCAATGTTCCCCAGCCTATTCTAATGTCCCTCATCCTGGTCTCTTTCTTGGTTTATATCCCCCACCTTGGGCTCCTTCCTGGTAAATATGTCCTCGTCCTGGTTAATGCCCCCCATCCTGATAAGTATGTCCCACATCCTGGTAAGTATGCTCCCATCCTGGTATTTATGTCCCCCATCCTGGTAAAAATGTCCCCAATCCTGGTATATATGTCCCCCATCCTAGGCTCTGTCCTTATAAATATGTTCCCCATCCTGGTAAATGTCCCTCATCCAGGAATATATGCCCCCATTCTGGTAAATATGTCCCCCATCCTTGTATATACTGTATGCCCCATTAACCTGGTAAAAATGTCCCCCATCCCGGTGAATATGTTGCCATCCTGCTATATATGTTCCCCATCCTAATCCACATTCTGGTATATATGTCCCTATCCTGGTAAATGTCATCCTGGGACCTTCCCACTATATGTCTTCCTTCTGGTAGATATGTCCCCATCCTAGTATATGTGCCCCCTGTGTATTTCTCTTAGTCCTGGGCCTCTCATGGTATACTGTATATGTCCTCCTCCTGGTATATATGTCCCATTCCTGGTAAAAATGTCCACCTCCTGGGCCCCTCCTGGTATATATGCCCTCATCCTGGGCTCCTACTAGTATATGTCTTCCTACTGGTATATACTTTTCCCTTTCTGATATATATGTCCACCTTCTTGGACTATTCTGGTATATACTGTATGTACCCCTCCTGGTATATATGTTCCCCCTTCCTGGTACATATGCCCCCCCCAGTGGAATATACAGTTAGGTCCAGAAATATTTGGACAGTGACACAAGTTTTGTTATTTTAGCTGTTTACAAAAACATGTTCAGAAATACAATTATATATATAATATGGGCTGAAAGTGCACACTCCCAGCTGCAATATGAGAGTTTTCACATCCAAATCGGAGAAAGGGTTTAGGAATCATAGCTCTGTAATGCATAGCCTCCTCTTTTTAAAGGGACCAAAAGTAATTGGACAAGGGACTCTAAGGGCTGCAATTAACTCTGAAGGCGTCTCCCTCGTTAACCTGTAATCAATGAAGTAGTTAAAAGGTCTGGGGTTGATTACAGGTGTATGGTTTTGCATTTGGAAGCTGTTGCTGTGACCAGACAACATGCGGTCAAAGGAACTCTCAATTGAGGTGAAGCAGAACATCCTGAGGCTGAAAAAAAAGAAAAAATCCATCAGAGAGATAGCAGACATGCTTGGAGTAGCAAAATCAACAGTCGGGTACATTCTGAGAAAAAAGGAATTGACTGGTGAGCTTGGGAACTCAAAAAGGCCTGGGCGTCCACGGATGACAACAGTGGTGGATGATCGCCGCATACTTTCTTTGGTGAAGAAGAACTCGTTCACAACATCAACTGAAGTCCAGAACACTCTCAGTGAAGTAGGTGTATCTGTCTCTAAGTCAACAGTAAAGAGAAGACTCCATGAAAGTAAATACAAAGGGTTCACATCTAGATGCAAACCATTCATCAATTCCAAAAATAGACAGGCCAGAGTTACATTTGCTGAAAAACACCTCATGAAGCCAGCTCAGTTCTGGAAAAGTATTCTATGGACAGATGAGACAAAGATCAACCTGTACCAGAATGATGGGAAGAAAAAAGTTTGGAGAAGAAAGGGAACAGCACATGATCCAAGGCACACCACATCCTCTGTAAAACATGGTGGAGGCAACGTGATGGCATGGGCATGCATGGCTTTCAATGGCACTGGGTCACTTGTGTTTATTGATGACATAACAGCAGACAAGAGTAGCCGGATGAATTCTGAAGTGTACCGGGATATACTTTCAGCCCAGATTCAGCCAAATGCCGCAAAGTTGATCGGACGGCGCTTCATAGTACAGATGGACAATGACCCCAAGCATACAGCCAAAGCTACCCAGGAGTTCATGAGTGCAAAAAAGTGGAACATTCTGCAATGGCCAAGTCAATCACCAGATCTTAACCCAATTGAGCATGCATTTCACTTGCTCAAATCCAGACTTAAGACGGAAAGACCCACAAACAAGCAAGACCTGAAGGCTGCGGCTGTAAAGGCCTGGCAAAGCATTAAGAAGGAGGCAACCCAGCGTTTGGTGATGTCCATGGGTTCCAGACTTAAGGCAGTGATTGCCTCCAAAGGATTCGCAACAAAATATTGAAAATAAAAATATTTTGTTTGGGTTTGGTTTATTTGTCCAATTACTTTTGACCTCCTAAAATGTGGAGTGTTTGTAAAGAAATGTGACAATTCCTACAATTTCTATCAGATATTTTTGTTCAAACCTTCAAATTAAACGTTACAATCTGCACTTGAATTCTGTTGTAGAGGTTTCATTTCAAATCCAATGTGGTGGCATGCAGAGCCCAACTCGCGAAAATCGTGTCACTGTCCAAATATTTCTGGACCTAACTGTATGTCCCCCTACTGGGTCCCTCCTAGTATATTTGTCCCCCCATGTTGGTATATATGTCCCCCATTCTGGTATATATGTCCCCCCCATCCTAGTACATACTGTCCCCTTCTGGGCCCCTCTTGATATATGTCCCCAGTAATTGTCTATGTTCTAGCTCTAAAGCAAGAAAACCCAAAAACATTTTTCTCACCCTCCAAACATCATGTGGCATTCTCCTCTGTCGTTAGCGCGCACTAACCGACACATTTCATCGACATCTCATTCACAGTGATGCACATGAAAGCTCCTGGCTTCTATTTAGCAGATGGGTCTCTGCACTGCAATGTATTTCAGCTGGATGTGCGGCCTCAGACTCACATCCAGATGAAGCAGGGGCTGGGTGCAGCGGGCCCCTTGCATCCCTGGGCCCGGTCGTGGTTGTGATCTCTGTGACAGCGATCGTTCCGCCCCTGCGCATAGCTCATAAGACTGAAGTAGATTCAGTTGTATATGCAGCTCTGGATGTGACTGGAGGATAAAGTACGAATTATGTTGTTAAGCTGCAACCCTATGTATGAGTTGAGCAAATTTTAACTCTGCGTGTGTCATTTAAAGGGATAATGCGGCTTTTTGCTCTAAAAAGTGTAAAAAGGGCAAAAGAAAAACAAAATAATTTACCTAGAATATTGATCTTTTATTTTGCGCAACATTCGTATATCTGTGTGCACAATTCTCAAGAATTTGGAGGAAAAATTGGCAAAGTATACCACGATAGAGAAAAAAAACGAAAATTATGAACTCGGCTCATCTGACTCCTTTCACTGGTTGAGGGAGTCACGTAAGAAGAGACAAATATCATTGACGTCAGTAACCGCGACCTCGCAGGCTCACATGGGGCTGGAGGTGACGCACATTGATGACAAGTGCCCGCCCCCTACGTGACCGCAAGGGCCTCAACTCAATGTTAAAAATTGCAAAAAAAAAAGCAAAAATTTTAATCTGCGGCTGCTCAACACAACTCTGTGTGTCAGGGGGAAACGTCTTCTTTCTGCGTCTCAGCTTTCTCCTGCTGTAGGGTTTCCCGCCATCCTGCAGCATTATAAACCCGCACACTCACACAATCATCTCCCTCTGGCCGGATCTATCTGGATGCACATTAGGTTTTCAAGGACCTGTCGCTCCGGGCTTCCCCTTATCTGGTGCCCGGGGCGCACAAGGTGCGGATTTATGCCAGGCCCTTGAGGATACCACATATTGAATACACTCACCGCCATCTCTCAGTAACCTGTCCCAACAATGAAGGCGAAAACCGCACAGAAAATGTGTAAAAGTTGCTGCTGACAATATAAAACATATAGAGCAGGGCTATTAATTGTGTGGAGCCCGGAGCCGCAGCCATCGGAGAGCGCCGTATGTGGAGCCGCACAGAGCGCATCAACTCTATGGTAAACCGGCACTTATGGCAGCACAGATTTATCTATGGTGGTGGCGGCATTATTTGCATTTAAGCACGATATGGCGGTTAGTACATTTCTGTATGCTGGTGACAGCACTATATATTGTGGGGTTTTTTGTACAATCCCAAGTCCAAAAAAGTTTGGTCATTCTATAATATATAAAGAATATCAGAATGCAATGATCCGGAAATCTCTTATCTCAATGTTGAATGGTCCACATTTTTCCATTTCAGTCGAAAAAAATCAACTAACATAGAAAATAATGCCATCTGTTGATCCCCATGTCTGTCTTTCATTTTCCCTCCATGTTTATTAGTGCAGTGGTGGGACCAGTGTCTCCGGTTGGCCATTTTACTAGCCAGGGTGTTTGCAGGGCTAGAGCGGGATTAGGTATCCGGCTCGGTGACGGGTTGAAACACCCTGTATAGGGATGCTAGGGAACTCAGGCAACAGCTTGAGGTGAGTTCAGGAGGTGTCCCTTCACCCCTCTCCTTAGCCATAGGGCCCCCTGTTGTTAAAATGTCCCCCCTTTGTTTGTGTTGTTTTTCTACTGCCTCAGATGCTTGTCAGTCTGAACGCGTGTGTCACGTAGTACATACGGACATCTCCTACTCCGTACACGACACCGGAACTCTTCTGCAGAGAAGCCATGCTGCTGTAATGGATGCAGTACGGGGGTTTACGTCACGCGGTACATACGGACATCTCCTACTCCGTGCGTGACACCTGAACTCTTCTGCAGAGAAGCCATGCTGCTGTAATGGATGCAGTACAGGGGTTTACGTCACACAGTACATACGGACATTTCCTACTCCGTGCGTGACACCTGAACTCTTCTGCAGAGAAGCCATGCTGCTTTGATGGATGTAGTGCGGAGGTTTACCATTGTCTTTCTGAAACATAAAAGGTCTTCCCTGAAACAGACATTGTCTGGATAGAGCATATGTTGTTCTTACACCTCTACATAATGCTCAGCAGTGATGGCATCTTCCATGTGTGAGCTGCCCCTGCCATAGGGACTAATGCCCCCGACCATCTGAGAGGCAAAACGAAGTGCTGATAACAAGCTGGATGGTCCCTCTCCACCTGAGTCTGCAGGACATGCTCCTGTGGTTTCCATAAAAACTTTCATATTTTGATTCCTTCAACCACAGAACAGTTTCCATTTTGCCTCATTCCATTATAAATGAAGCTTGACACAGAGAAGACAACAGCGTTTTTGGATTGTGCTGATATTCAGATTCTTCTTTGCAAGAAAAAGATATAACTTGCAATTTTTGGATTGCATGAAGAACTGTGTATGCAGGTAACAATTCTGAGCCCATGCAGTGATTTGTATGACTGAGTCCTGCTTGTGTTGAATGCAGTGCTGTCTGAGGACCCGGAGATCACACGCGTCCAATATTGTCCGCCAGCCCTGTCCCTTGTGAACATGGATTTCTCCAGCATCTATGGAACCTTTGACTTTACATGCTATAGATGATGGGATAGTCAAAGTTTTTGTAATTTTACATTGACATTTTTTCTGAAATTCTTCCACAATTTGTAACTACAGTTGTTCACAAATTGGTGACCTCTGTGTTATGATCCGGAACCATTGAAGACCACCATAAATCATTGGTAAAAGGTGACAAGAGCATTGGCAACTAATCTGGCTGCCATCCCCTTACTAACCATCAACACAAGAAGTAGCCGAGGGGTGAACTAACATCCTGTGCACCACGAACCCAGCCGGAGAACTAGCTATCCTAAAGGAAGGAAAGATGAATAACTCTCTACCTCAGAAAATAGATAAAGAATAGCAAGCCCCCCACATTCAAAGACTGCGGTGATATAGGAAAACACAATGCACAGATAGATGATAGGATTAGCAAAAGGTGAGGCCCTACTGACTAAATAGGACAGGATAGGAAAAGGACTGATGGTGGCCAGAGAAAAACCCTGCAAAAATCCAAAAACCTGATAGTACAAAAAGCCCTCAGATCGCTAGATCTGAACTCCGTCCTATACCAGGCGCTCTTGTCATACCAATGAACAGAAAGCAGGAACCATTACAAATTCAAGAAGCAACAAACACATGGACGTATAGGAGAAATACTCCAAACATAGCTGCAGGGAGCTTCCCAGCTAAGCAACTGAGAGGGAAGATCCCTGCATGCAAATAAACTGACAATAACCACAGTAAATGACAAACTCAGATAAGAGCAAAAAGAACCAAACAACAAATAAAGAGCCAAGTACTTATCTGGGGTAGATGTGGTCTGGAGCAGGATGAAGCAGGCTGGTGTACAAAGAACAACTGACATACGGCATAGCCTGCTATCAGACCAGGGTTTAAATAAGCAGAGAGTTAGCAATAGAAACGCCCATTCCTCAACACACCTGGTCTCTGTCCAAACCATTCCTGGCCACAAGAGGGAGCCTCACAGCAGCAAAAGCATAACTGACATTCACAACATCTCTGACTATCTTTATTTCTGAGAGACTCTGCCTCTCTATGATTACTCTTTTTGTACACAGTCACTACCTTTTATCTGCATTTATACTTTTTTAGGCCACAGTATAATATGAGGACCGTGAGTGATGTATGAACGAGGACTTTATATCCCATTGCAGTGAGTCTTTTTTTCTTGTCTTTTTGTCAGTTTTTACTATGCCTAGTTGTGTGTACACTTTATTACAATACACCATCTAGGAGAAGCACTGTTACAGAGTGATGGAGGGGCTGAGGAAAATGCAGGTAATGTACACGGAGCACCCCACTGTGTGTCCTTTCTGGTCGGGGTCCCTTCAGTCCCGTGGATGGAATGTGGAACGGGCTGCGGGTGTTTCCTGCACTCTCCGCAGACCCTGCAATACTCAGTAGCTGTAGAGAGCCCGGGCTGAGCTACTTGCTCCAAGCCACGGGTCTTGTAGTGCTCCAAAAGTGTGAAGTAATGCCTGGATCGAGGTCCTGACTGTGCTCCTAACCCCAAGCTGTGCCCGGGGTAAACTCACCAAGTGTGAAGATGCTCCTTCCTTCCTTCCTTTTTCCCATGTTGTGCCCGCCCCCCAGGTTGTTGTCCTAATGACCGGGAAAGTCTCATGCCTTGTCATGGCCACCCCCCTATCTACTCTACTCCAACCCCGGTGGGAAAGCACCTAACTGTGTGTGGTTTGTGAATTTGAGAAACACCAGCGATTAACCTCTTCCTTTCCCGGGATGAGTACTGCACCTTAAGTGAGATACAGTACCCTGTGGCGACTGAAGCCTCAGGGGTGCCACATACATATGCTCAAGTAAACCTGTTGCCTCTGCTGACTCTATAACTATCAAGCTCACATCCTCCTTGTGAGCAAAGTTATTGAGTTGCCTCCTGTGTGTAACCGCTAGGAACGACTCTAGCACCTGCGGCCACTCTGGATTTAAAGGAGCAAACTATCACACATCGTCTTATAATGGGTTTTGGAAAAACTCAGAACCAATCAATGACCTCCTCAATATAAACATATTGCAGCATATTTTTTTTAGCCTTGTAACTTGAAAAATAAATCAAAACCTGTAATTTACCCTTTAAATGCAACAAAGATATTTTCATTCTCAGAGATATTGAAAACAAAAAAAGGATTAGGTCACAAATGTCATCTAAAAAGTTGCAGAACTTTTGCATTGATTAATTTTTTATATTGGGTTAACGGATTACTGATGTCTGTGCGTGTGTCCAGCGGAAGGAGAGAGCACATGCCAGGAAATGGTATTTTTGGTGGATGCAGAGACGCAGCACATGTCACCCTGCTCGGTTACGCATGCTAACAAGCTTTATTAACAAGCCGTACCGTGTGCCACGGAGGCAGCGCCCGCTGATTAAAAAGAATAATTTGATTAATTATCTCTGGTGCACCGAGCTTGATGCTTGAGTCAGAGCCCGTCAAAATCAGAGAGGAGACGTGAGGACAGCCGGAGCCTGCCGCCGCTGTATCCAGACTGCGTATACTGATACACGTGAAAGAGGAGACATATGGGGGAACTCTAACGCAGGCGGAAATGACTTTACATGATGTTATATGAAATATAATATTCATAACAATACATGTAGCAGAGCGGAGGCATCACATGGCAGGAGTTTATATATGACTTTAAGATTGCAAAAATATGATCCTATATTTACACCTACAATACAGTGACTATGTGACACCCTGGCCTATCAGGTCGTCACAGGGTATTGTGCAATCTGCCCTTCTGCACAGCATCCACTCCTCCTTGGTTACAGGTCCTGGTCCTTTGATGTTGCTAACAGCTGAGCCAATCAAAATCCTAGGAAAACTTTACACTAGACCCACCAGACACACCATTTGGGGGCCTGAAGGGAATAGGGCCGCCCATATGGGGGGTTGGTAGGGAAAAGTGGAAAAGTGACAGTTGAGCAGAAGGAGAGTGAAGTAAACCAGGAGAGGAAGGAGAAGGAGGTGACTCTCTGAGAGGGAGAGGTCACCGGCCTGGAGCTGGGCTTCTGTAGTTTACTAGGTGGCAGACGTTGGTCTGGGCCTCTTAGGAGCTGGAACCTCAGTCACAGGGGATTGTGTCAAGGGGCACGGAATGCCGAGGAGGGCGGCCGGCGGCCTTGAGCGATCACTGAGCAGGGGCCAGGGCACGACGGGGTACGTGGACCCTAGGCCGTAAGTAGCTTCACGCGTTCCGGTAATTTACCCGACGGGGGTGAAGACTTCAAGATTCATCCCCAATCCACTCCAAAATCGGGATACTAGCGCACCAATGGGATAGGACTTTCCCGCTACAGTTCAAAGAAATTCTACGCGTGAACCCTGAGAGCAAGCTCACTCCGTTAGCCATACGGGTGAGCGGGGCCCAAAGAGTTTTATACCCGAGGGTCCAAATAGAGACAAAGGTGCCAAGGAAAGGGCCACAGGCTAACAGCAACACCAAGGGCATGGATCCCAGCGTGCTCCCTCCAGGCTGCAGTGGTGTTCAGAATTCTGGTTTACAAGCTGTCAGTATTGTCATTCCTGGACTGAGTGAGTACACTGAAAACCCCTGTTCCTATCCCTAACAGCACCCCAAGCACCATCCATCCAACGAGCCCCGGGACACAAACCCCCTACCCCCGGAGGGGTTAAACATCCGGCTGCCACACCATCGTCACTGGGCTCCCCAACAGCAGCGGTGGTCCCTCACATTACCACGCACCGTGGGTGGCGTCACAAACTTTCTAATCCCTTTGTACATACTCCCCCTCTTCTTTTAATTAGAGTGTCTGCGCGGACCCCCCGGATCCGGAGACCCCTCAAGCCACCGCAGCTCCGGATCCGAGCAGTTCGGCCGCTGGCACAGGGGCGGTACATCTACACAGGAGAATCCTGCGCTGTGCAATGACTGATCAAAACAAAAACACTTTCATATTTTTTACGCTTTTAGGAAACCAATCTTACAACTCTTACCACCTCCAAATGTTCTGAAGAGTTAAGGTCAACTTTTTACTGGCTAGAAGATTAGGACAAAGAATCTCCAAAACAGTCTTGTGGGAAGTTCCCAGTGTACTTTTGGTCTTGTTGGATGTTCCCAGTATACTAAAGGTCTTGTGAGATGTTCCCAGTATACAGAAGGTCTTGTAGGGTGTTCCCAATTTACAGTAGGTCTTTTGGTGTATATGGCAGGTCTTGTGAGGTGTTCTAGATGTACAATGGGTCTTGTGGGGTGCTCCCAGTATAAGGCAGGCTTTGTGGGGTTTTTCCAGAATGCAACAGGTCTTGTGGGGTGTTCCCGGTATATGGCAGGTCTTCTAGGATATTCCCGGGATACGCTGGGCCTAGTGGGGTGTTCTTTATATAAAGTGAGTCTTGTGGGGTGTTTCCAGTATACGGCAGGTCTTGTGAGGTGTTCCCGGTATACGATGGGTCTTGTGGGGTGTTCCCGGTATACGGCAGGTCTTGTTGGGTGTTTCCGGTATACGGCAGGTCTTGTGAGATGTTCCTGGTATACGCCAGGTCTTATGGGGTGTTCCCAGTATACGGCGGGTCTTGTGGGGTGTTTCCGGTATACGGCAGGTCTTTTGGGGTATTTCCGGTATACGCTGGGCCTAGTGGGGTGTTCTTGATATACAGTGAGTCTTTTGGGGTGTTCCCAGTATACAGCAGATCTTGTGGGATGTTCCCGGTACACGGCGGGTCTTGTGGGGTGTTCCCGGTATATGGGGTGTTCCCGGTATACGGCAGGTCTTGTGAGATGTTCCTGGTATACAGCAGGTTTTATGGGGTGTTCACAGTATACGGTGGGTCTTGTGGGGGTGTTCCCGGTATACGGCAGGTCTTGTGGGGTGTTCATGGTATACGGCAGGTCTTATGGGGTGTTCCCAGTATATGGCAGGTCTTGAGTTTTGTCCCTGGTATATGGTGGGTCTTTTGGGGTGTTCCCGGTATATAGCAGGTCTTCTGAGGGATTCCGGTATATGCTGGTGTCGCGGGCGGAGGAGGGGACGCTGCGCTCACCCACTGCTCGGGTCCGGCTGCTGCTGCTCGGTGGCTCGAGCGGTGGGCCGGATCCCGGGGACTCGAGCGGCGTTCTTCACCCGTGAGTGAAAGGGGGTGGTTTCGGTTTAGGGATATTGTCCGTGATGCCACCCACGGTTGTGGTGAGATTGGTGACACCACCGCTGCTCTGGACGGGGATCCCGGGAGCGATGACAGGGAGCAGCTTGGATGTTGGTTCCTCCCTCCGTGGGTAGGGGGGTTGGTTGTCCCGGGGCCCGATGAGGGGTATGGATGTAGGGCAGGCGGGCTACGGGGCCTGGTGAGGTGCAGGGTCGCGGGGGCAGAGCTGTGCCGCACGGCACGGTGGTACTCACTCAGCCAATGATGACTGCAAAGTCTCCGGTAAAACAAACAACTGGATGGACGGTCCCACAGACGGCTGCGGTGTTTCTCCTCCCGGCAGGTTGATGGTGACTGCCTTTCCCTGTACTTGTGTAGCGTGTACGGTTCCAATGGGTTCCCACCGGTAACCCGCTCCCCAGCTTGGATGGGTGCTGAAGGAGCCCCTTTTACCCGCAGGCTCTGGCCCTGGGAAATATAGCCTTGGCAGTGACTGTGTTTCCCTTTTCGGTTTGAGCTGTCGCCTTCAATCGGGTCTTGGCTGCTGGGAAACCCTGGAGGTTCCCTTCGCTAACGGATTTGACCTTTTTTACGGCGAGTCCTAGCCTGGTCGGGGTCTGTAAGCCCTTCCGGATGGTGCTGGCTTCTCTTTGTTCACCGGTCCGGTACCGCCAGGCCACCGCCCGTCCACGGTCCTTACAGCTCACTCTAATCGGCCTCTCCTGCAGATGGTCACCACCGTCTGCCAACCTTGCTGTTCCGTCCGGGCCACACATTCGGACGCTGTCAGTCTGCTCCTCTACCACTTCACTTCTCACTTCAACTCCTCTCACAACTCAACTCCAAACTAACTGAACTCCAAAACTAAACTGAACTGCTTTTCCCGCCTCCAGGACTGTGAACTCCTCGGTGGGCGGAACCTGGCCCACCCCCTGGTGTGGACATCAGCCCCTGGAGGAAGGCAACAAGGATTTTGTGTTTGACTTCGGTGTGCCTAACCGGGGTGTGGGGTGTGCTGGTGTAGTACCTTTGACGACCTGGCTTGTCCAGGGCGCCACACTGGTCTAGTGGGGGGTGTTCTCAATTTACAGTGGGTCTTGTGGGGTGTTCCTGGAATACGGCAGATCTTGAGTGGTGTTATTAGTATACGGCAAGTCTAGTTGTGGGTCCCTGGTATATGGTGGGTCTTTTAGGGTGTTGCTGTCTACATGAATACTAAAGAAGGACATCTGTACCACAAATCAATGTCCATTGCACTGCTGACTGTCATAGCGAGGTCTCACAACACACAGCAATGATAGGACGGTGAGTGGCAGACCTTTCCTCATGTGATGTCAGAGCTGTCCTGTATCCTGCATCCTGATGTCTCCTTCCTGCTGTTCTTCCTCCTCTATCACAGCATGTAGTCAAGCAAACACAACTGCAGCTCCATCCCCCTCCTCCTTATTAACTATTTACTGACAGTCTGGATGGAAATGACAAAACTCTGTGAACATTTCCAGATCTGCAAAAAAAAAACCCAAAACAGGGAAAGTTCAGATTTTTGGAAAGTTCGGTCATCTAATAATATAAATTACATTGTTTCATATAGGTAAAATGTTATTGTTAGAAAAATGTACGGTATATAGTGAGGGTTTAGTTAACAATATTTTGTAATTGTATTCTCTTTTTGTTCTTTTTATTGCATACAAATCTTCATTACATGGAAATCCGATAAAGTCTGGGGAGATCCGGTAAGTGCGGACGAGTTGCCTTTAAATGTTGCACAATGGGTAGAAAACAGCTCATTAGGATGTTACCATAATGTTCAGCATTTTAATAGCGTTAACCATTGCTGGGCCCGGACCCTTGAACGGAGGCGTCAGGGGAGACGTAAATGGACGCCACAAATATCTAGAGCATAATGTACTTTCCGGCATTGTGTCTTTCAATGAGCTGTGCAAAACACGAGATACAATCATTTAATTGGATCTGCATTGTTCGTGGGGCCGTTGTACTGCGAGGAGTGGAAGACGTCTATGTTACTCATGACAGAGAGCTCAATAACTGTGTATAAGGACGGCGAGATTTCAATGCAGCTCCCAAGATAAGTCTGTCCTGAGGGCGTCTTCTCCACAAATAAAGAAACTGCTCGCAATCCTGCTGAGGACCGGTTCAGTGTTTATTAAAAAGAAAATTATATATATACTATATATACTCAATACCGCCCCAGGGAGGACAAGAGCAACAGGCGCTATCCTCTGATCTCCGATACTGGTGGTAGCGCCTGATCATCCACAACCAGGGGCCTGTGAACATGCTACAACGTCTGAGATACGAACAGGCCTCGAAGTTCAGACTTTTATTTCATATTTATTTTTTTATTATTATTTTATGTACTTATTATAAATAGATTAAAAAAAAAAGTTACATTGTTACAATGTCGCTAAAGTTAACAATGAAAGACACAGAGGTCTAATTCCACCGGATCAGTCGATCCCGTTCCTAACATATCCAGATGGAATCGGAATCAAATCAATTGCAAAGTTTGCAAAAAGATTGAAGCAAAATTGTGTCCAGCTGGAAACTAAAGGGCCAAAAAGGAGTTAAAAAATCGATTGGTCTGCAGCTGTCTTCTTCGGTCAGGATATCAGTGTGGCTTTTAACGGGCCGTCTACAGAATGGAAACTTAATGTCTCCTATGTAAAGTGCCGGAGAGGGACAGTCGTGGGCAAGGGTTGTGGTCCTCAACCCACCCCGTCACAGTACAGACACGGGGGGCAGAGTGGTGTATAGACTGAGTGTGGAGGTGGAACTTCGGCCATTCTCTCAGGATCCCGTTCACTACAATCGGCCTCGCATACCGAGTCCACCACCGGTTAAAACCACAACAAATTTACTGGGTAGCACACAGTTTCCATTTCTTAAAGGCAGACTTTCCATTGTTATCATTTACTGGCATTCTTTTCCATACCAAACCTGGCACTGTAGTTACGGCCACCAAGGGGCGATTTACCCTCTCCTTTTTGGAACAAGAGACGCCTCCCTCCTTTACTTCTTTCATACTGGGATTACACCTTGCCGCTGAGGGCTCACACTCAACTGGACTCTCCTCTTCTCTTTCTTCCTTCTATCTAGGCCTGACACCTCCACACCACCTTACTCCACTCTGCTTCATCCGACCCTGTAGGTCCTTTCCTTTCTTCATCCTACTCCTTATCTGCATTGTACCCGGAAACTTCTGCCCTATATATCCTCCTGTGCTGGTAACCGTCCACCCCCCAGTTTAACCCATGCCATACTGTCACTCCCTCTGCACTCCCTCACACTAAGGGACAAGGGACCCAGTGACACCTTGTGGCGGCCAGCAAAATTATCCAGGGGAAACATAAAAAAGATACAGTAAATTAACACACATGCATGGAGAACATCATTCACTAAAAATAAACCAATTTGCCATACATATTCGGGGGCGTCAGGGCACTGGACAGCCTCTTACACCTACACTTGGCAATATCATGTTACACCCCATCACAGAACTAGTCAATGAGGAAGACACGAAAATGTCGGGTCGCTAGAAGTTGCAGAAAATGGCCTTGTGCAAAACATCACCAAATATATGTACATAGCACAGATGAAGATGCAGAACATAGCCGAACCAATGTCAGTCACCAGATTCAAGAAAACGGATTGACTTTAACGGAGTTGCGTGGCCGGACTGGTTAGAGCCAAGTGTGTATAATTTTTATTCTTTATACTCACAGTGTTAAGCTGTTACTAGTGTTCCCGCACTATCCTGCACTCTTCCCTTGGTGGGGACGCTGGAACACCCACCCTCCCAGCTGCCCAGCGGTGGCTTCTGACTCAGCCTCTGCAGCTGGCTCCCAGGTCTCATAACGCCGCACAGGTCTCCTAGCAGCATGGTTACAGTGCACATACCTTCTCTTAAAGGGCCATAGTGCCCTAACCTAGGTACTTAAGGCATCCACCCTGTATGGGAGGTGCCTGGGCAACCTGGTCTATTCCTAGACTCACATTGCTAGCTGTTAGGTCCCGTCCTTGTATGCTGTACGGTATACTGTTATTGCTAACACCTATCTGACACGCCCGCACTGGAGCTGTGGCAGTTACTCGATACCGGGCCAGTGTAGGGAGGGATGTCACAACGGCCAGACCCGGTCCTGGGACCCTGGCGGTGTCAATAAAGATGGAGGGAATATTTACAGGGGAGTTGAGTTTATTCGTGACACCACCTGTGGTATGTGACCAATTATGAGCCACCACTGCGAGAGGTGTCCACTGGGGCAGATGATGGCGCAGCTTGGTTGGTACAGCTCTCAACAGACAGAGCTCAGGCCCCAGGGATGTTGAGAGTAGCAGTCTATTGTGCAGGGATATGAGGTTGGGAGCGCAGGAATAAAAAAACGACACAGGGTTGCAGTCAAAGTTCTTTTACTCACTGAGGTATCCAGTCCTGGTTCACATAGATAATACGTGACCACCTCTGGAGTACTGAACTTCGCCGTAATGGGCTCCCGCTGATTCCGGATAGTTCGGAGGTCAAGACCGGTGCACCGCTTGGTGTCCTTCCTGCTCGTGGTCCCTCCACCCCAATGCTTTGTCAGTGGAACGGGTCACAGGTGCCTGACGCACTATCCTTGAGCCATAGGACCCCTTTCTTTCCTATACCCGAGTCGAGCTGCCCCAGCTCCTGACCACAAGTGTTTTGGACGCCTCTGTGTCCTCCTCTGTCCTGTCCGTCTGCGTAACTCTGACTCTTCTGCCCTGCTGTCACAGGTTACTCCCCCTAACTACACTCCACCCCCAGGTGGCTGGACTAGTGGTCAGGAGGTCCCATACCCAATGATGGCCATCCCCAGCATCCTACCCTAACCCAGTCCCAATGGAAGAGTTGCTAAAGTGAATGTTGTGTGAATTGTGTGCATACCAGTGAATGACCTCCTCTGTACCCAGAATGGAATACCACACCTCGGCTGAGATGCAGTATCCCACTAGCGACTGAAGCCTCAGGGGTGCCACACTCCCCCACAGCAAATCCCAGCATGTCCTCGAGCTGGAACAGAAACAATAAAGTAGAAATGATTGCAATTTTGGTTATGCTGTTAAAGCATTAACATTTCTTCCCTTAATGGGAGGCATGGCTTCTTGAAAGTTTCAACTTTTTAAATTTTTGCCATTAAGATATTTACAACCGTTTGCACAGTAAAACGCAATACAACACAAGCTTTTGCACCTTGCGTCGCTCCGACCATGTGCAACAATTGAGCAGTATTGGGGACCTGCCTCAAACCCCCAACGTAGGTCCTGGGTGTGCTTTAGAGCGTTCCAAACCACTCTTCGTTACTTCTACACGCACGACAGGTTTTAGGTTCCTGTGCTCATGTTAATTCTGGTAGGGAGCACAACAGGTGCTAACTATGTACAAGCCAGTCTTAGCCACACATAGTCCAGTGGCCCAGTTGTCCATTTAAACTTATCCTTATTACCTAAAACATTGCTGTTATTCAGAGTATGGTTAAACCCGTTAACTATTTACATTTGGCCTATTACCACTTTTTATTCTTTACTGGATCTGCGGCCTCCCAATTCAGGGTAGTACTTATGCCCGGGGGCGCCATACATCAGGCCATATGTCTGGGTTCCCTGATCGTGGGACTGTGGCTCAAAGTCTGGATCCACTTCTTCCCTTTGTTCCTGTACCTGATTCACCTGAACGTCCAGGGCGTACCACCCCCTTTCTCCCTTCTGTCGGATGTATGTCACGGCATCACCCGGGAACAGGTCACGGTTAGGGTGTCCTTTGCTGAGGTGGTATTCCACATCCAGCTGAGAAACGAATATGTCCTTCGCCAGCCCGGGTTCACCAATGAATCTCCACCCCCTCTCCAGTGCAAACGAGATCCCTAACCCACACCGTCGTGGGCCCCGCTCTGACGGCCGGGACTTGTGGGTAGCTGCTTGGTGGCCAGATTGCGGACCTCCATGGCCTCTCATTAAGCCTGGCACTCCACTTGTTCCGCGCTCAGCTGTGCTATTTGCTGCTGACACAGCAGCTCATCGTCGCTGCAGGGAGCGGAAAATCCTGCAGATGTGTCTGTATGGAGAGTGGAGGGAAAAACCTGCAGATGTGTCTTTACAGAGAGCAGAGGGAAAAACCTGCAGATGTGTATTTACAGAGAGCGGAGGGAAAAACCTTCAGATGTGTCTGTATAGAGAGGGAGGGAAAAAAATGGAGAAACGTCTGTATAGAGGGAGGGAAAATCCTGCAGATGTGTCTTTAAAGAGAGCAGAGGGAAACTAAGGGTTTCAACTATATATATATATATATATATATATATATATATGTATATATATATATATATATATATATATATGAGTCGAGATTTCAAAAATGTCTTTCTTGTTGCCACTCTTCCATAAAGCGCAGATATGTGGAGTGTATGACTAATAGTTTTCCTGTGGACAGATTCTCCCCATTGAGCTGTTATCTCTGCAACTCCTCCGGTGACCATGGGCTTCCTGGCTGCTTCTCTATATACTGCTCTCCTTCCTGGGATGTTAGTTTCGGTGGAGACGGCCATGTCTTGGTAGGTTTGCAGTTGTTCCCATTTTTTGGATGATGGATTAAACAGTGCTCTGTGAGATGTCCAGAGCTTGGGCTATTTTTTTTGTAACCTAACTGTGACGCCCCTGGACTATCAGGTCGTCACAGGGTATTGCACAATCTGCCTTCCCGTGCAGTATCCACCTCTCTCTTGGTTATGGGTCCCTAACTACATGGCGTTGCCTCTACCAGGAAATCAAATTCTAGATACACCCTGGACCACACCCACCAAACACACCAGTGGACGGCTTGAGTGGAATAGAGTCGCCCACCTTGGGGGTCAGGGAGGGGAGGTCTGGAGTGTCAGGAGAGAGTTGAGCCTGAGAAGTGAAAGTGAGAGGAGGTCGAGAGCAGGGCTCCTGGGAAGCAATCTAGGTTGCAGACGGTGGTCTGGGCCTAGAGGAGCTGGACCCCCGGTCGCAGGGGATCGTGGCAAGGGGCACGGATCTGTCGAGGTCGAGAAGGACAGCTGGTGGCCTTGCACCATCACCGGGCTGGGACTAAGGCACCAGGGGGTACGTGGACCCTAGGTCGGGGAGTAGCTTCAGGCAACCCGATAATTTACCCGAGGTGAATGGAGCCTTCAAGATCCGTTCCCACCCTCTCCAAAATCAGGGCATTAGCGCAACGAGGGGGATAGGACTTTCCAATTCAAAACGGTCCAAAACACCCCAAGCGTGAGCCCTGAGAGCAAGCTCCCACACTTAGCCATAGTGGGGAGCGGGACCCGGCAAGTTTCACACTACCGGGACCAACAAGAAGTAAACTTAGTGCCAGGAGGCAGGTCATAGATCACCAGGCAGCACCATTGGGGACGGGACCCGAACTAAGCTCCCCTCAGCGGCAGCGGTGTCCAGAGACTTGTTTGACCAGTTGTCGGTGTCAGCATAATGGACTGAGTGAGTACCACAGTGACCCCTTTGCATCCAACGGTACTCCCCTTCAATCACCGAGTCCCGGGGTACTCCCCCCTACCCGTGGAGGGTCACAACACCTAGCTGCCCCACTCCATCATCTCCAGGTACTCCCAACTGCAGCGGTGGTACTCCTAATTACCACATACCACGGGTGGCGTCACGAACTCTATTAAATCCCTTGTAAATACCCCCCTTCATTTGAGTGGCCGCACGACCCCCGGGTCCAGAGACCCTCGAGCCACTGAGAATCCGGATCCAAGCAGCTCGGCTGCTGGCACGGGGGCGGCACATAACCCTACTTTACTCTTTTGCACAACTTTATCCCTGACCTGTCTGGTGTGTTTCTTGGTTTTCATGATGGTGTTTGATCTCTGATGTTCTCCCACAAACCTCTGTGGCCTTCACAGAACAGTTGTAGCTATGCTGATAATAAATTATACATACTTGGATGTAATTTCCTAAATAGGTGACTTTGGAGTCCAATACCTCATCATAAAGCACAATTTCACATTATTTCGAGGTAGTAAGGGGCCCTCTTACTTCCCGGGCCCCCGTATGCCTATGCAGATTGCACCCATGGTATGTCCACCACTGGTTCATTATATAAAAATACACGCACAACAAAAATTCTATTTTCAGGCATCCAGACATCTGAAGAATCCAAATGTGATCAATTTGTTTCTTAGGTAATTTAATTAAAAATATGAAAGCAAAAAAAATAAAATAAAATAAAAAATAAATAAGTAAGAATAATATGTATTACTTTTATACTTAATATTGGACTTGATGAAGCTGTCATTTCTCAACCTACTGTATATAACTAAATAATAATAGTAGTAATAATAATAGTAATAATAATAATAATAATAATAATAATAATAATAATAATAATAATAATAATATAGAAAACATTAAAAAAAGATTTTTACTATTTTTAAGTCACAAATGAAGTACATATATTACAGTCCCAGACAGAGGTTCTGTCGCTTATCCATGTTATGTAAATAAAAGCTTGTAACCTGACTTTAAATTCATCCATTGGTTTCATAAATTACTCTTTTGAAAGCTGAAACCCTCCCAAATTTGGTTTAGGTTATGAAAATAAAGTTGCTGCAAAGCTGAAATATTGATCATTTAATGAACACAGAAAGGTCAGATTTTGGCAAGACAAACGTTTTGTCGCCTTGTCATATAACGCACCCAATCCTAGTTTACATCTCACCTGTGCTCACTAAATGATCACTTAATTAGTGGGTGTGTATAAAATGAAACCCAGCACCCCAGACCGTCACTTTGGACTGCAACTTGACCTCTGACAACATATCAAAAATCCACTCTGTGACCAAAGCCTTGATTATCAAGAAGCTAAAGACCAGATCCACTGCAGAGGTGGCTGCACCTTTAATGTGTCTCAGCATCAAGTACAAAGAATTAAAAAAAGATTTGAAGAGACTGGAGATGTTTTTGACAAGCCAAAGTCTGTCAGACCCTGCAAGACAACTGCTCAGGAGGAACGTTTGTTAGTTAGAAAATACAAAGACAGTCCCTCTTCCACTGCAGCAGAGCTCCAACAGGCCTGGTCACCTCAAGTCCCTGTGTCAACTAGAACAGTTTGTAGGATTCTGTCTCAAAATGGCCTCCATGGTCGAATTAGTGCCCAGAAGCCAGCACTAAATAAAAGGCAATTAAAAAAACGTGTGGCATTTGTGAAGTTCCACAGCCTGCTAAACAGATGGACGCTGGAAAAGTGGCAGAAGGTGGATTCCTCTGATGAATCTTCAGTTTAATTACACCACAGCCACCGCAAATACTGCAGGAGACCTACTGGAGCCCGTATGGATCCAGAAAACAGTTACGTTTGGTGGTGGAAAGATCATAGTCTGGGTTTACATTCAGTATGAGGGTGTGCGAAACATCTGCAAAGTGGAAGGCAATATCAATAGCCTAAAATATCAAGAGGTATTAGCTACCTCTTACATTCCCAATCATAAAAGGGGTCAAATTCTGCAGCAGGATGGTCTCCATCTCATACATCCATCTCTACAACAAAGGTCCTCCTGGCAAAGAAGATCAAGGTGCTCAAGGACTGGCCAGCCCAGTCACCAGACATGAACATCATTGAGCATGTTTGGGGTAGGATGAAAGAGGAAGCTTGGAAGACAAAACCAAAGACTCTAGATGACCTCTGGGAGGCGTGTAAGATGCATTCTCTGCTATTCCTGATGACTTCATCAATAAATTGTATGAATCATTGTTGATCTGCATGGATGCCGTCTTTCAAGCTCATGGAAGTCACACAACATATTAAATATGGCTCTAATAGCACCACAACTTCATCCACCAATGTATGCAGCATATCTTTGTATTAGAAGTTAATTATTTGTTTGAATTTCACATTACTTTCTGTGGGCGACAAAACTTTTGTCTTGCCAAAATCTGACCTTTCTGTGTTCATTAAATGATCAAAATTTCAGCTTTGCAGCAACTTTATTTTCATAACCTAAACCAAATTTGGGAAGGTTTCAGCTTTCAAAAGAGTAATTTATAAAACCAATGGATGAATTTAAAGTCAGGTTATAAGCTTTTATTTACATAACATGGATAAGCGACAGAACTTCTGTCAGGGACTGTACACAGTAAGGCAATTCTTATGTTCTCCTAAACAGTACAATGAAAATTAAATCTACATTTTTTTTTCAAATGCAACAAAGCTTTTTACAGGCACATCTAAGAAAAAAAAAGTTATGACTGATGAAATAAGGCAACAATGCTAAAAATAATAATAATAATAATAATAATTGTCTGATTGTTCATCAAAGTGTTAAAACTAATAAATTACTAAAAAAAGTAATATGGTAATTAAATACTTTTTTTTATTATTTATTTATTTATTGCTGTTATAAGCATGCGCTAAAATATAGTGAGCGTTGGATTTGAGGTCGGACGTCTGCCGGTTTGTACGTTCTCCCCATTCTCCCATTATAATACACTCATCAGCCGTACGGGGGATTTATGGTAATATCGTCATTTTACTAGACTATTTGTTTGCACCTTTGCAGTCACAACCTCCCCGTGACCCTCTAAGCAATGGAGATTTTACTATGGGTTTTACACCCGCGCCCTCCGTGTTACCGCACCGCCGCCGCTCGGATTTTTATTGTAAACGTTAGACCTTTCTATCGCCGTTTGTCAGAAATATTGTTTTAAAATGGTAAACAAAGTTATCGTGTAAAATATTAGAACCTTTAGCTGTTTTTATCGCCCGTCATATAGAGGTTTAATGTAGGAGCTGATGTGTTCAGATGGCGGTATTATTTTTCCCGTAATGGCGGTGTGATGAGAAGAACAATTTCACTGAATGGATATTTGCAGATTTATAAAAATTAAAATGTTTTCTTTGGCTAAAAGTGAAGTCGAGAATCGTTAGGTGCAGTCCTGTAAGTTCGGCAGCTGCAGACTTCACTTACCGGGTCAGGAAGCAGTTGGCGACCATTGGTGGCCACGTTGACTGTTAAGGGGGTTGCGTTTTCTGTCGCCCTCCTTTCCTCAGCGTTCCCTGGAAGCGAATGAGGTTTCTTCCAACCTCTTCTATTTTCAACGTCAACAAAACCAAATAAAGGTGTAAAATATTTGGACACGTGCCACGCACTCGGCACGCACAGGCGGGATGCTGAACATACACATTTTTGGCAAGTCATCATCAACTGAACATCCCTCACCCAAATGTTGGACATATGCCACACTTGTGCCACCCATATACTGTATATTCTACACAGATACGTTCATAGACGTGGCATATGGCTCATAGCCACCTTCCAGACACTGGGCATAAGTCACACATGTACTACTAGACATATATCGAACACATTGAGCTCACATGATGGACACATATCGTGCCACATTGAAAATAAGCCTCATATACACAACTCACATGCTCAATAGTCAACTACATCTTGACACCTAACTCAACTAGGCATATATGTCCGAAAACTATGTCCTCTAGAGAACACAGTGACTCCATCTGCAGCATTATAGCCAATGGTCTCATTGGCATATGTAAGAGTAGTGAAGTGTATGTTACTTTTGGAGATTACATGAAAGATTTTACGTGAAAACATTGTGTGGCACTTCGATGTCCCTGAGAAGAGACGTACATGAAGGCCTCTTGAGTCTAATGTGCCCATTTTGAGGAAGTGGGTCTATTGTAGTATAGCCCTTTGGCAGGGCAGCCAAAAATTGGGAGGCTCCACATTGTCCCTGGATAGAGACGTGCATGAGGGCCTGTAAACCTGAAGTGTCCATTGTCAGGAAGTGGGTCTATTGTAGTATAGCCCTTAGGCAGGGCAGCCAAAAATTGGGAGGCTCCACATTGTCCCTGGATAGAGACGTGCATGAGGGCCTGTAAACCTGAAGTGTCCATTGTCAGGAAGTGGGTCTATTGTAGTATAGCCCTTTGGCAGGGCAGCCAAAAATTGGGAGGCTCCACATTGTCCCTGGATAGAGACGTGCATGAGGGCCTCAAAACATTGTTCCCATTGCAAAGGAGCGGGTCTCCTGTCGTTGTAATGTCCATTCTGAAAGAATGGGCGAAAAAATTTACCACTGGGGGTATACCTGAAACAAAGGCCTAACTCTTGTAACGGTCATCATGGTGGCGCATGAGGAGAAGGAGGAGCAGTCCAGCGATTATCCAAAGTCCAGAAGTGTGTACCCATGGGTGAGTGGAGGTACATGGCAAATTCCCGTTACAAACTTTAAATTCCGCTGTCATTTGCTGGTGAAGTCTGGCCGAATCCAACCCTTGTTCATCTTGATCAGAGTCAGCCTGTCAGCATTTTCAGTTGACAGGCGGGTGTGTTTATCTGTAATGATTCCACCTGCGGCACTAAAAACACGCTCTGACAAAACGCTAGCGGCAGGGCAGGCCAGGACTTCCAAGGCGTAGAGAGCCAATTCATGTCACGTGTCCACCTTGGATACCCAATAATTGTAAGGCACAGTGGAATGTCGGAGTACAGTTGTTCGATCTGCAAGGTACTCCTTGAGCATCTGGGCAAACTTAGGATTTCTTGTGGCACTATCCCGCACCTCAGGGGCTGTGGTACGTGAGGGGCTGAGAAAACTGTCCCACATCTTAAAGACTGTTCCCCTACCTCTGGCGGATTGGACTTGTGCCCCTCTCGGCTGTACGCCTTGGTTGTCCACTGATTCCTGACCTATGCCGCTAGCGTTTTGCGAGGGGAATGCTTTGCCTACTTCCGTGACTATGGCCTTCCGGAACTGCTGCATTTTGGCTGACCTCTCCGCCTCGGGAATAAGAGACATAAAGTTCTCCTTGTAGCGTGGGTCTAACAGTGTTACCAAGAAGTAATGATTGTCGGCCAAGATGTTCTTAACGCGAGGGTCACGAGACAGGCAGCTTACCATAAAGTCAGCCATGTGCACCAGACTCTTAACAGCCAGGACTTCAGTATCCTGACCAACACGATGACTGAACATGCTGTCCTCCTCCTCCTCCTCCTCCTCCTCCTCATCTACCCTGTCCTCTGGCCAGCCACGCTGAACCGAGGATATGACTGGTGTGCATGTCATATCCTCAATTTGGCCGGAGAGTTGCTCCATGTCTTCATCCTCCTCCTCGTCATAGTCCTCCACTGCACGTTGTGATGAGACGAGGCTGGGCTGTGTGTTATCACCCACACCCACTACTGTTTCTTGCTCCAACTCATCGCGCTCCGCCTGCAATGCATCATGTTTGTTTTTGAGCAGAGACCGTTTTAGAAGGCAGAGAAGCGGTATGGTGACGCTAATAATGGCGTCATCACCACTCACCATCTTGGTGGAGTCCTCAAAGTTTTGGAGGATGGTACATAGGTCGGACATCCATCTCCACTCCTCAGGTATTATGTGTGGAGTTTGACCCATTTCCCGACGGCTTAGGTGATGCAGGTACTCAACAACTGCCCTCTTCTGCTCACATATCCTGACCAACATGTGCAGAGTTGAATTCCAACGCGTGGGGACATCACACACCAGTCTGTGAGCCGGAAGATGCAAACGGCGCTGAAAGCCGGCAAGGCCGGCTGAAGCAGTAGGTGACTTTCGAACATGTGCAGACAGGCGGCGAACTTTTACCAGTAGATCAGACAGCTCTGGGTATGACTTTAGAAACCGCTGAACCACGAGGTTGAGCACATGGGCCACGCATGGAACATGTGTCAGCTGGCCTCGCCTCAAAGCCGCCACCAGGTTCCGGCCATTGTCACACACGACCTTTCCTGGCTTTAGGTTCAGAGGTGTGAGCCAGTGATCTGCCTGCTGTTTCAGAGCTGTCCACAGCTCTTCTGCATTGTGGGGTTTGTCACCTATGCAGATTAGCTTCAGCACAGCCTGTTGCCGCTTCGCCGAGGCAGTGCTGCAGTGCTTCCAGCTTGGCACTGGTGTGGAGGGTACAGTGGATGAGGATGCGCAGGAGGAGGAGGAGGCTGAAGAGCATGACATTCCGGAGCTGTAGAGTGTGGGTGAAACACTGACTGAGGTAGGGCCTGCAAACCTTGGTGTGGGAAGGACGTGTTCCGTCCCTCGCTCAGACTGGGTCCCAGCTTCCACAATATTAACCCAGTGTGCCGTCAACGAGATGTAGCGGCCTTGCCCACAAGCACTTGTCCACGTGTCTATGCTTAGGTGGACCTTGGGTGAAACAGCATTGTTCAGGGCACGTGTGATGTTTTGTGACACGTGGTTATGCAATGCGGGGACGGCACACCGGGAGAAATAGTGGCGGCTGGGGACCGAGTAACGTGGGACAGCTGCCGCCATCAGGTTGCGGAATGCTTCTGTCTCCACCAGCCTAAAAGGCAACATTTCCAGGGCAAGCAGTCGCGAAATGTTAGCATTTAGAAGTGTGGCATGTGGGGCGTTGGCAGTGTATTTGCGCCTGCGTTCAAAGGTTTGCTGAATGGATAACTGAACGCTGCGCTGGGACAAGGACGTGCTTGATGATGGTGTTATTTCTGCGTAGGCAACTGCAGGTGCAGGACCGGAGGAGGCTTGTTCTCAGGCAGCATGGACAGGGGATTGGCTCGCATGCACAACCAGCGAAGACGTAGCAGTGACATCAGCAAGCACTGCTCCTTGACTCTGTTGTACTTCCCACAAAGTCGGGTGCTTGGCTGACATGTGCCTGATCATGCTGGTGGTGGTCAGGCTGCTAGTTTTGGTACCCCTGCGGATGCTGGCACGGCAGGTGTTGCAAATGGCCTTTTTAGAATCATCTGGAGCCAACTTAAAAAACTGCCAGACTCGGGAAGACCTAACATTTGTACAGGCACCTTGTGTCGTGTTGTTGTTCCGGGGAACGGTTGCCTGACTTCTGCCTGGAGCCACCACCCTGCTTCTTACTGCCTGTTGGGATGCTACGCCTCCCTCCCCCTGTGCACTGCTTTCCTCGCTCTGCATATCCTCCTGCCAGGTTGGG
This sequence comes from Anomaloglossus baeobatrachus, assembly GCF_048569485.1. Taxonomy (NCBI): domain Eukaryota; kingdom Metazoa; phylum Chordata; class Amphibia; order Anura; family Aromobatidae; genus Anomaloglossus; species Anomaloglossus baeobatrachus. The sequence continues at coordinate 17,641,254 of NC_134354.1, read as the reverse complement.
TCAGTTACTGGATCATCCACCACGTCGTCTTCCTCTTCCGCACCCTGCTCCTCCTCCTGACTTCCTGACAATTGTGTCTCATCATCGTCCACCCCTTGTTGAGACACGTTGCCAACTTCGTGAGAACGTGGCTGCTCAAATATTTGACCGTGTGGAAGACAGAGTGTTTGTGGTGGTGCCAATCTGACTGGAAGCATTATCCGCTATCCAACTAACAACCTGTTGACACTGGTCTTGGTTCAAGAGCGGTGTACTGCTGCGGTCCCCAAGAATTTGGGACAGGACGTGCGAGCGAGTAGATGTGGCCCTTTGTTGTGGCGAAATTAGAGCTTGCCCACGACCTCGGCCTCTGCCTGCACCACCATCACGTCCACTTCCTTGTTCGTTGCCAACGCCCTTGCGCATTTTGCAATGCTGTGCTGACGTGTATTCACTAGACTTGTGCGTTATATCCAAGTTTGTGCAAAACGCACACAAGTGCAGCGGAAAGCTGCCACCGACAGGCACACACGTGCGGTTTTTAAATGCAAGCACGGACGCACTAAGAACCTAACAGGTTTTTAGGAGCGACAATTACTGAGAAGTCTGACACTATCAGGACTGTTTTAGACTGTGTACACCAGCCCCAGATATGATGAAGGCTGGTATACGGTCACCACTAGGAATGGCTATATACCCTGCCTGCCTGCCTGCCTGCCTGCCTGCCTGTATACTGCTACAATAGTCCTGACAAGGACTCTTCTGGTCACTAGCCTGTATTCCGACCTGGCTATACCCTGCCTGTATACAGCAACAATAGTCCTGAGAAGGACTCTGCTCCTGTACTCCGACCTGGCTATACCCTGCCTGCCTGTATACAACTATAATAGTCCTGAGAAGGACTCTGCTCCTGTACTCTGACCTGGCTATACCCTGCCTGCCTGTATACAACTATAATAGTCCTGAGAAGGACTTCTGGTCACACTGTTTGCAGCCCTGCTACGGAAATAACTATAAAGGGCCGCAAACCTTTCCCTGAAGCAGCAACGCTCTCCCTGCACTGACCGTCTGGATGGCTGTGAGCAGAGCACAGCGCGCCCGCTGGTATAAAGGCTCGGTCACGCTGTGCAGGCCGGCCAATCACTGCAATTCCACAACTAACAGGGCTGTGGCATTGCAGTGGTCTGCCAGCCAATCCCTGCATGAGGGCTGGCTCTCAAAAGAGCGCCAACATGCAGGGATGAAGACCACGAGTACAGCACGAGTATCGCGAGATTACTCGGTCCCTGCCGAGCAGCCCGAATACAGTGATACTCGTGCGAGTACCGAGTAGTAACAAGCATACTCGCTCATCACTAGCGGTTACCAAATACTTAGGATGGAGATGATGAGTGGTCACTGAATACTTAGGATGGAGGCGGTGGGGCCGTCACCAGATACTGAGGATGGAGGCGACAAGTGGTCACTGAATACTGAGGGTGGAGGCGACAGGAAGTCACTGAATACTGAGGATGGAGGCTGTGACGACATGGACTCTCATGGGTTAACGTTTCTTAAAATCCAGCCAGACAGCATGATAGATTGTCTATAGATGGGGGAGAAGTCCCTCATTGTTTTTACAAGACTCTTGTTGACTCAATGTAATTGTGTTGGCCACTGAAAGCTAGACTATTGTTCTCCATACATTTCCAGTAACCATTGTATTGTAGCTGTGTATTGATAATGTAATTACCTTAGTAGCCATTGTCTAATCAGTGGCTCCCAGTTTACATGTACACCCTCAGCCTTTCTAAGCACATCATTTGAATGAGCATTGTCCATGTAGCTTGAAATTCGTCCAATGGGAGAAGCAATCTTGTCCAACCAATGGATGAGGACGCAGTGTGTCCAGGGGGAGGGCTGTGGCTATAAGAGAGGACTTCTTTAAGCCACCAGGGGGTTGATGTTGGTTGATGGATTCAGTCTAAGCTCTTTGGAGCTGACTGGAGGATCAGGACACCTTATGGCTTCAATCTAGGGACTCCGGATCCGGTTGGAGACCATATCCACAGCCTAGGGATTTCGACTCCGGCTGCCAGGATTGTAACATCAAACCAGGACTACCTAAGGAGGACACGCAGGTTGGGACAGTTCAGTCACCTGTTACAGACTTTGCAGACCTCACACAGCTTGGAACCTGTGAGGCACGGACATTCTAATCCCTGTTGAGCCAGCGGAAGGGTGAGACTCTGTTGCCTGTTACATTTGTGTGTTTTGCTGGTTATGCGTTATGTGCCGTTAATATTTTGGGGATCCAATAAAGTCTAATTATTGTGGTTCCCTCACCCTGTGTTGTCTGAGTAGTGTTACGCCCATGGTTAAGGAGGCCGGCGTTCAGTTGGGATGAGCCCTGAGCCACGCTGTCTTTCTAAAGGCAGCGGGTTTTAGTGGACGAGAGCGCCCACTGAGCCCCGTGTCTCCACAATTGGTGGCAGCAGTGGGATACTACTCAGCCTGGTTTTCCCAGGGGAGCTGCAGCGGACTGGTGTTTTCGGACACCGTCCAGGGCTCAACAACCAGGGAGGCACATAAGCATACCCAGCAGGCCATAGGGGAGGCATTCAGGTTTCGGACGCTGCCATGTCCAACCCCACCAGCTCAGCCATGGGACAAGGACAAGAGAGGAGTTACGACCGCTGCAGTAAATGGATGCTACAGGATCTGTGCCAGAGGCGAAAGATTATCTACTGGAACGCTGAGACTCGGTCAGCCTTGATCCAGAAATTAGTCCATTGGGATGCCCAGAATGATGCAGAGGACGATGAGGATCCCGCCGATATTGACCCGGAGGATTTAAACTATGTGCCACATCATGGATCTAGTGACAATCCGAAATCAACTTTGTCCAAAATGGCCCAAGCCACAGCATTGTTGGATACATTGGGGCCTAGAGCCTCAAGAGAAGAGAGGGCTTGGGTTATGGAATATGTTTATGGGATTCCAGCTGCCGTACTGCTAGCACCAGCCGGTCGAGAAGGATGGTCCCGCTACCCAGCAGAAGCTGCACCAAAACAAAGAGGCCGCATGCTTGGAGCCCATCTGCCAGTCCAACCAGTCAACATATGCCGAGATGAACCAACGAGACCTGAGGAATGCTACTCCCAAGAAACACCAATAGCTGAGGAAGTGGTTTATCCAGTCCACACCCTACGGCAGGTCGGACAACGTACACCAGCCAACCTCCATCCCCACATCCAGATGGTCAAGGTCGGTGATATACAGGCTCAGGGACTTCGAGACATTGGATCTTCCATCACTCTGGTAAGCCCAGTTATTGTTTCCCCAGAAGACCCTGTACTGGATTCCCAATTATCCATCTCCCTGGCTGAGGGCCAGCGCTCAGACATTCCTCTGGCATGTGTGCAGTTGGACCTAAGGACTGACCAGGGAGAGGTCGAGGTGGAGATTGTGAACAGCCTCCCCATACCTGTCATTGTGGAGACTGACCAGAGCAAGGCTGATATGGAGCTTATGGACACCGTCCCCACACCAGTTATTTCGGGAAAGGACCAGGGAGAGGTTGATGTGAGACTTGTGAACAGCCTCCCCACACCTGTCATTGTGGAGACTGACCAAGCCAAGGCTGATGTGGAGCTTATGGACACCGTCCCCACACCAGTTATTTCGGGAAAGGACCAGGGAGAGGTTGATGTGAGACTTGTGAACAGCCTCCCCACACCTGTCATTGTGGAGACTGACCAGACCAAGGCTGATGTGGAGCTTATGGACACCGTCCCCACACCAGTTATTTCGGAAAAGGACCAGGGAGAGGTTGATGTGAGACTTGTGAACAGTCTCCCTATACCTGTCATTGTGGAGACTAATCAGAGCAAGGCTGATGTGGAGCTTATGGACACCGTCCCCACACCAGTTACTTTGGGGTCTGACTAGGAAGAGGTCCATATGGAGTTTATGGACAGCCTCCCCACACCTGTTGTTTCGGGGTCTAGCCAGGAGGAAGTTGAAGTGGGGTTCATAGATGGCCCCACCAAGCCTGATGTTTTGGATACCACTCAAAGGGAAGTGAAAGTGGGGCTTGTGAATTACCTGCTCACACCAGTCATTTTGGAGAATGACCTAGGACAAGGACTATCCAGTCAGTTTGAAGCAGCCATCACCCACCTCCAAGCCAAGCAGGACCCTGATGTGGATTTTTCTAACATCTTTGCCAGGGATGGTTTACATTCCCGGTCTCCAACATCCACTTCTGAGCCAAGAACCGTGAGTAAGCCTAACCACACTGTGGCTATTGACTGGGGGAGGATTGATAGTGGGAGATTTGTGCAGGCCCAACTCATGGACCCCACCTTAGTGCTTGTCCACAATATGGCTGCTCAACTTGGGGGAGGTAATCAGGGGGAGGTGAATAGATGCAAGCCTCTGTTGCTGACCTCACCATTAAAAAGGACAATGCCGTCAAGAGGAGAAGGATGATCGGAAGCCTATCATGTCTGGCTAATATTAAGAAGGGGGAGGAATGTGACGACATGGACTCTCATGGGTTAACGTTTCTTAAAATCCAGCCAGACAGCATGATAGATTGTCTATAGATGGGGGAGAAGTCCCTCATTGTTTTTACAAGACTCTTGTTGACTCAATGTAATTGTGTTGGCCACTGAAAGCTAGACTATTGTTCTCCATACATTTCCAGTAACCATTGTATTGTAGCTGTGTATTGATAATGTAATTACCTTAGTAGCCATTGTCTAATCAGTGGCTCCCAGTTTACATGTACACCCTCAGCCTTTCTAAGCACATCATTTGAATGAGCATTGTCCATGTAGCTTGAAATTCGTCCAATGGGAGAAGCAATCTTGTCCAACCAATGGATGAGGACGCAGTGTGTCCAGGGGGAGGGCTGTGGCTATAAGAGAGGACTTCTTTAAGCCACCAGGGGGTTGATGTTGGTTGATGGATTCAGTCTAAGCTCTTTGGAGCTGACTGGAGGATCAGGACACCTTATGGCTTCAATCTAGGGACTCCGGATCCGGTTGGAGACCATATCCACAGCCTAGGGATTTCGACTTCGGCTGCCAGGATTAAAACATCAAACCAGGACTACCTAAGGAGGACACGCAGGTTGGGACAGTTCAGTCACCTGTTACAGACTTTGCAGACCTCACACAGCTTGGAACCTGTGAGGCACGGACATTCTAATCCCTGTTGAGCCAGCGGAAGGGTGAGACTCTGTTGCCTGTTACATTTGTGTGTTTTGCTGGTTATGCGTTATGTGCCGTTAATATTTTGGGGATCCAATAAAGTCTAATTATTGTGGTTCCCTCACCCTGTGTTGTCTGAGTAGTGTTACGCCCACGGTTAAGGAGGCCGGCGTTCAGTTGGGATGAGCCCTGAGCCACGCTGTCTTTCTAAAGGCGGCGGGTTTTAGTGGACGAGAGCGCCCACTGAGCCCCGTGTCTCCACAGAGGCGATATGTGATCTTTGAATATTGAGGATGGAGGCGATATGTGATCACCAAATATTGAATTTAATTAGACTTCCCTTTAGTACATTCACTTTGCGTTTGGTTAATTCAGAAATATAAACTATTACCCCTTCTATGTTATAAAGCCCTCGTGCTTGGCGGCATTTGTTCCCCACCTGCCTAAAACGTTTGCACAGTGCTGTTTCTATACAATTTCCCAGACCTGAGCACTATACATCACTTGCACTGGTATACTGGTTATCCGAGTGCATTTTACACCCAGCCCTGACAATGGTAACGATTCATCCGAAGATGTGCAATTATGGTGCCGATAAAAGGAATCACTCACAGCTTCCATAGAACAACCTGGAGGGTCGGACCCAAACCCAACCGATGCGGCCAAGCGTCAATCCAAGGAATCGCAGCTCTGGTTATTAGTTTCTCAGTTCCACCCATCCGGATTCATGCACAGAAGTAGAATTGTAGTCGCTGTCACTTTTAGCCTTCCTTTGTGATTGGTATAACTCTATTTCCAGGAGGCAGTCACATTGATTTCCAGGGTATTGTGTACCGTGATGACAAGGTGTATTCACAATCTTTTGAGAGAGATGTTTCCAACCCCAAACTCTATTGTGTGGGAGCGTCAAGTTAAAACAATCAATTTGAAAGCAATGGAGCACCAGGCGGCTGCTGATAAGGCCTCCATTGTGCTTCATATCACTGACAGCGCTGGAGCGAATGTCTGTATTACCCCACTGGGACTTCAGTTTACTCATCATTGACGCCGTCTCCACCGGATGAGACACCTGCTGGATCTGAACCAGATTCTCCTAATGCCGCTCGTCTCCTCGGCCCTGTGACAGATCGGATGGCATCATTGCTGCAATAATCTGCTACTGGAACATTTACGAAATAGAAAATATGGTTTGGTTACATTTTAGGTTTTATTTTCTTGGCATTTTCCAGCCTGGAAATAAACTCCATCCTTTTAGCACTCTCTCTTGGCTCTGCTCAGTCAAAGCCACTGTATGTGTTTATTTTCCTTCTGTCGGTTCACTCTGGGGATTAGGTCATGTGGGAGGAACATATTCTTTCCGGCCTCGTTTCGGGGGTCATGTTGGTTTTTATTGGAGTTGTTCCTCTCTGAATGCTGCCAGTAATAGTTCCTGCTCTGCAGTTTCCGCTTCCTGGCTCCTGTGAGTTTCTGATCTTGTCCTGCTCCCAAGTACTCCCTCCTCTGACCTCCATTCCGGCTCGTCTTGTCTTACTTCCCTGTCTCTGTACCTGCTCTCCCCTGACCTCCGTTCCGTCCAGGCTTGTCTTACTTCCCTGTCTCTGTACCCACTCCCCCCTGACCTCCATTCCATCCAGTCTTGTCTTACTTTCTTGCCTCTGTACCCACTCTTCTTTTGACCACCGTTCCGTCCAGTCTCATCCCGCTTCCAAGAACCCGCTCTCCCCCTGACCTCTGTTCCGTCCAGCCTTGTCTTACTTCTCTGTCTCTGTACCCGCTCTTTTTCTGACCACCGTTTCATCCTATCTCATCCCGCTTCCAGTTACGCACTCTCCCCCTGACCTCCTTTCCGTCCAGTCTTGTCTTACTTCTCTGTCTATGTACCCGCTCTCCCGATGACCTCCATTCCATCCAGTCTTGTCTTACTTCCCTGTCTCTGTACCCGCTCTCCCCTTGACCTCCGTTCCGTCCAGTCTCGTCTTACTTCCCTGTCTCTGTACCCACTCTCCCCCTGACCTCCGTTCCCTCCAGCCTTCTCTTACTTCCCTGTCTCTGTACCCGCTCTCCCCCTGACCTCCGTTCCATCCAGCCTTCTCTTACTTCCCTGTCTCTGTACCCGCTCTCCCCCTGACCTCCGTTCCGTCCAGTCTCGTCTTACTTCCCTGTCTCTGTACCCGCTCTCCCCCTGACGTCCGTTCTGTCCAGCCTTGTCTTACTTCTCTGTCTATGTACCCACTCTCCCCCTGACCTCCGTTCCGTCCTTGTCTCTGTACCCACTCTTCTTCTGACCACCGTTCCGTCCAGTCTCATCCCGCTTCCAAGAACCCGCTCTCCCCCTGACCTTTGTTCCATCCAGTCTTGTCTTACTTCTCTGTCTATGTACCCACTCTCCCCCTGACCTCCGTTCCGTCCAGTCTCATCTTACTTCCTTGTCTCTGTACCCACTCTCCGCTTGACGTCCGTTACGTCAAGCCTTGTCTTACTTCACTGTCTCTGTACCCGCTCTTTTTCTGACCACCGTTCCGTCCTATCTCATCCCGCTTCTAGTTACCCACTCTCCCCCTGACCTACGTTCCGTCCAGTCTTGTCTTACTTCTCTGTCTATGTACCCGCTCTCCCGATGACCTCCATTCCATCCAGTCTTGTCTTACTTCCCTTGTCTCTGTACCCACTCTCCCCCTGACGTCCATTCCGTCCAGCCTTGTCTTACTTCCCTGTCTCTGTACCCGCTCTCCCCCTGACGTCCATTCCGTCCAGCCTTGTCTTACTTCCCTGTCTCTGTACCCGCTCTCCCCTTGACCTCCGTTCCGTCCAGTCTCGTCTTACTTCCCTGTCTCTGTACCCCCTCTCCCCCTGACGTCCGTTCCATCCAGTCTTGTCTGACTTCCTCTGTCTCCATACTAGCTCTCCAATTGTAATCCCCTCTCTGCTCCCTTCTCCATACTTACCTGTCTGCTCGGCTTCTGACCTTGGTGTGTACTTTGACTTCGGTGACTTTGGCTTTGCTTCCCCTCGGTTCTTGACATGACCTCCTGGCCTTCCGACCCTCTGCTCTCACCCGACTCCAGCTTTGCTTGCTCCTTTGTACAGACGTGACTTCCAGGCACCGACCTTAGGCATACTGACCACTCTCTTGCATCCCCACTTTGGCACTAGTGATCTCTAGTGGGCTTGCGCTAGACTGCACTGAGGAGCACCCAATCCTTCTAGAGTTCCTTCGCCCCTGGTTGTAGTATCACAAAGGGATTATGTCTGTCTGCTCCCGTAAATGTCTACCTTCTGACACCGTAATCTTTCTCAACCTTAGTAATCTCCACTTGTTGGAAGCTACAACACCTCATTCTCAACCCACCACATTTTAATTTTTGAGCTCATTCTTCCATGAGCCAGACTTTTTTATTTTTTTGCCTCCATCACTTTATGAAGTTTTTGTTGAATAAATTGGGATTTTGAATGACACCATTCATTTTACCATATAACGTACAGAAATCTGGGTAAAAAAAATGGGTGAAAAAAATCTGCAATTTTGCTTTTGGTTTAGGAGTTATGTCGTTTATTGTGCCATAAAAGTGATGACTTAAAGGGAACCTGTCACCAGATTTGGCGACTATAAGCTGTGGCCACCACCGGTGAGCCATTATTTGCAGCATTCTAGAATACTGTATATAAGAGCATGGGCCACTCTGCATAGTGTAAAAATCACTGTTATAATAATCATCTATGGAGCGGTCCGGTCCGATGGGTGTCGCTGCTATCCGGTCTGGTGCCTCCTCTCTGCTGTGATTGCCATTTTCCTTTCACCCATCCCAGTGTGAATGACGCATCCTACGTCATGTACACTAGCCAGCACTACGATCCTGTGCAGGCGCGCTTTGATTTGCCGTGCTTAGAGCAGATCAAAGTATTGAAGTGCGCATGCACGGATGGTCTTCCACCATTCCTCGCGCCTGCGCATTACAATACTTTGATCTGCTTTGGGCAGGACAGATCAAAGCGTGCCTGAGTAAGATCGCAATGTTGGCCTGTGTGGATGATGAACAACGCGTCATCCCTACTCGACTCGGTAGGAGGATGGCAACCGCAGCACAGAAGAGGCGCCGGACCAGAGAGCAGTGACACCCATTGGACTGGACCGCCTCTTTAGGTAAGTATTACAAAAGTGATTTTTACGTTCTACACAGAGGACTGGGATCTGATATAAAGCATTATGGAATGCTGTATACAAGAGCCCACTGGTGGTGGCCACAAGTTATAGTCACCAAATTTGGTAACAGGTTCCCTTTAACAACACTCTCTAGGTCAGCACGATTACATCAATGCCAAATTTGACTGATTTTTGTTTCAGGGGTGGACATCCACACAGGGGCTCGATGGGTTGGGGGACCCATTACTACTTCCAAAACAGGTGCAATTGTGAATTTTGGTGAATTATTGGACTAAAACTGGCCCATGCGCTGTGTTCTTGCACAGGGGCCCTTTTCCGTCTGAGTCTGCCAGTGTTTTGTTTTATATACATTCAAGAGATGTAAAACTTTGCAAAAAAAAAAAAAATTGCAATTCCGCTTTGTTTTTGGGCTTTGGTGTTACGTTGTTTATCGTGCGGTAAAAATGATGACATAATAACACTCTCCGGGTCAGCACGATTACACCGATACCAAAGTTGTGCAGCTTATTTTATATACTGTATATATACAGTACAGACCAAAAGTTTGGACACACCTTCTCATCTCTACAACAACTGTTAAGAGGAGACTTTGTGCAGCAGGCCTTCATGGTAAAATAGCTGCTAGGAAACCACTGCTAAGGACAGGCAACAAGCAGAAGAGACTTGTTTGGGCTAAAGAACACAAGGAATGGGCATTAGACCAGTGGAGATCCGTGCTTTGCTCTGATGAGTCCAAATTTGAGATCTTTGGATCCAACCACTGTGTCTTTGTAGAAAAGGTGAATGTATGGACTCTACATGGCTGGTTCCCACCGTGAAGCATGGTGAAGGAGGTGTGATGGTGTGGGGGGGCTTTGCTGCTGACATTGTTGGGGATTTATTCAAAATTGAAGGCATACTGAACCAGCATGGCTACCACAGCATCTTGCAGCGGCGTGCTATTCTATCCGGTTTGCGTTTAGTTGGACCATCATTTATTTTTCAACAGGACAATGACCCCAAACACTCCTCCAGGCTGTGTAAGGGCTGTGTAAGGGCTGTGTAAGGGCTATGTGACCAAGAAGGAGAGTGATGGGGTGCTACGCCAGATGACCTGGCCTCCACAGTCACCAGACCTGAACCCAATCGAGATGGTTTGGGGTGAGCTGGACCGCAGAGTGAAGGCAAAAGGGCCAACAAGTGCTAAGCATCTCTGGGAACTCCTTCAAGACTGTTGGAAGACCATTTCCGGTGACTACTTCTTGAAGCTCATCAAGAGAATGCCAAGAGTGTGCAAAGCAGTAATCAAAGCAAAAGGTGGCTACTTTGCAGAACCTAGAATATAAGACAGATTTTCAGTTGTTTCACACCTTTTTGTTAAGTATTTCATTCCACATGTGATAACTCATAGTTTTGATGCCTGAAAATAAAGATAACTCTTTGAATGAGAAGGTGTTTACAAACTTTTGGTCTGTACTGTATATATATATATATATATATATATGTATATATATATACACTAGCTGTACTACCCGGCTTTGCCCGGGTTAATAACTGCTTTTAACAAAATAGAATGTATTAACGCCCGGGATAATAACTCTCTGTTTCTCTCCCATTTTCTGTCTGTCTCCCCCTCTGTATATATCTCTCTGTCTCTCTCTCTATCCTTGTCTGTCTGTCTCTTTCTCCGTCTATCTCAATCTCTTTCCCTGTCTATCTATCTCTTTTTTTGTCTGTCTATTTATCTGTCACTTTCCCTGTCTGTCTCTTTCCCTGTCTGTCTCTTTCCCTCTTTCTCTGTCTGTCTCTCTCCCTGTCTGTCTGTTTCCCTGTGTCTGTCTGTCTCTTTGTCTGTGTCTGTCTCTTAACCTGTCTCTCTCTTTCCCTCTTTTTCCCTGTCTGTCTCTTTCTCTGTTTATCTGTTTCCCTCTCTTTCCCTATCTGTCTCTTTCCTTCTCTTTCCCTGTCTGTCTGTTTCCCTGTGTCTGTCTCTGTATCTTTGTCTGTCTCTTTACCTGTCTGTGTCTGTCTCTTAACCTGTCTCTCTCTTTCCCTCTCTTTCCCTGTCTGTCTCTTTCCCTGTCAGTCTGTCTCTTTGTGTCTGTCTCTTACAGTGTCTATGTCTGTTTCTTACCCTGTCTGTGTCTGTGTCTGTCTCTTTCCCTGGCTGCATTGTGACACGCTGTTACGAACCTGCGCCGCCATAGCCGCAAGCAGCCTGCTGCGGTTCCTGTTGCGCCCAGGCGCTGGCTGCCATTCTTGGCCGTGCCTCGGGTCGTCCAGTTGGCTGTTCCTTCCACCACGTCTAAGTGTGGAGAGGCGGCTAGTGCGCATGCGTGCGCCGATTTACCCCAGCCAGAGTCTAAGCCCGGTGTTTTGCCTAGTGAGCATGCTCAGCCTGTTTGTGTTATGTCTGAGACTAAGTCCTCAGTTCAGGCTACTGAGCAAGCTCAAACTGATAGTCTGCTTTCTAAGCCTGTGGCTCAGGCTACTGAGCATGCTCAGGCACTTAGTGCATCAGAGGCTAAGTCCGGTAAGGACCTCACTGAGCATGTCCATGAGGTGGCAGGTCCTGATAGGGCAGAGGGTGTCAGGTGTCCTGATGACGTGGCAACTCCGGACTGGCTCGCAGAGGCCCGCCCCTATGATCTGGCACCTCAGTATTGGTCGTCAGACGATGACTGGTGAAGTGTTTGGGGCGTGGCTGCCATAAGGTCATCAATGATGTGGCGGTTCCGGATAGGTCGCATGTGACGTCACTGATGACATGGCACTCTGCTATTGGACCTTGGTGGTTCCACCCTGGGTTTGAGGCGGACCCAGGTTATAAAAGGGGCTGGAGACAACATGGAGGTGCGCAGTCTTTATTTTTGCTCAGTCAGAGCACACCTCCATGTTAAAGTCTCATTGCGGCATAAGCCTATGTTGGGAAGCGGTAGGTAGGGTTAGGCGAACGGTGCCTGTCACGCCAAGATTCGTGGCTCGGCACATCAGGGTCAGGTTCACTCCTGCCGTTCCAGTCTTGCTATAGCAGCCCAGTGGCGTTAACTGGGCTGCGGCTGCTGTGCTTCCTGTCCGATTGTGCCCCCTACGCACACGGACAACGCACCTGCTGCGCCACGTGTCTGATTGTGCTCCCTACGCACACAGACAACGCACCTGCTGCGCCACCTGTCCAATTGTGCCCCCTACGCACACGGACAATGCACCTGCTGCGCCACCTGTCCGGTTGTGCCCCCTACGCGCACGGACAGCGTACTCCAGGACCCCTGTGGAGTTAACAGGGTGTTCCTTATTTTCCTCAGCTTCCCGGTCAACGCTACTGGTGTACCCATCTGGCCTGACGTGTCCTACACACACGTGGCCAGTCGAGAGGTGGCCAGAAACGCTAATCGGAGGACCGCTCGGCCTGACGTGTCCTACACACGTGGCCGACAGGGCGCTTTCGTGGCGGTCTTCCGGTCAACGCTACCTGATTACCACCCGGCCTGACGTGTTTCCTGCACACGTGGTTGGTGTAGCGCTAGGTGCACCAAAACGCTAATCGGGTTGTCGTCCGGTCTGATGTGTCCCAACACACGTGACCGGTTCCCAGAGTTCCTGGGTTATCTCAGAGCCATCCAGCTCTATAGTCTCCGCCTAACCCTCAGGTGCCAGCAGCTCCTTTGTCATCTGGAGCACGGTGGGCCCCGACTGGCGATTAGGATATATACCCACTGGTCCTAATCTGCCGGTCCCCCCGTAACAGCAAGACTGCGCCAGGGTCTGGCTGGCATGGCGGAGATGGAGCAGCTACGTCAGTTCATGCTGCAGCTTGATGCCAGAGTGAGGTCTCTGGAGAAGTCTGCTCTTGCTGCTGATATGGATGATGTGGTGGCTCAAGCGGCTGCAATGGTGTCAGTCACCAAGCCTACTCCAACCCTCCCTCACCTCTTGCTGCCCAACAAGTTTACGGGGAACAGCAAGGCATGTAGGGGATTCGTGAACCAGTGCTCAGTCCATCTAGAGCTGTTGGCTGCACGGTTTCCTACAGAGAGGTCGAAGGTGGGGTTTATCATCTCCTTGCTCTCTGATAGAGCACTGGAGTGGGCTACACCATTGTTGGAGAGGAATGACTCCGTAGTACAGGACTCTAAGGAGTTTTTGGAGTCCTTGCGACAAGTGTTCCTGGGGCCTCAGGTCACTCACGACTTGGCCCTACAGCTACTGACTTTGGAGCAGGGGCGTACCTCCTCAAGTCAATATGCTGTGAGTTTCCGGACACTTGCTGCAGAACTGGGGTGGTCAGAGAGGACTCTCATTCCACTGTTCTGGAGGGGATTAGCCTCGCACGTGAAGTACGCATTAGCGTCGCGTGAGGTACCAACTACCCTTGAGGGCCTCATGACTCTGGCTACCCGCATTGACCTGCGGACCTCTGAACGTCAGCTGGAGCGCAGGTCAGAGGGTCGTTCAGCCACTGTAGTGGTCTCTCCTACTGCACCTCCCTTAGAGGACATCTCTGTCCCTATGGACATCTCAAGGGTTGGTGTTGCTAGGTCTTCGAGTCGCAAGGGCATTTCCTGTTTCGCTTGTGGGCAGTATGGTCATTATGCCAACCGTTGCCCAAAGCGTCAGGATAAGCGACCACGATTGGTGACCATAGCTGGAAGTAGACTGGACTCTGCGTCATCCATTAGGGTGACGTTTCCCGCGTCCATTTCCTTTAAGGGGTCAACATGGTCCACAAGGGCAAGTGTGGACACAGGTGCTGGGGATAGTTTCATCTCCTCCTCTTTTGCCCGGCGGCATGCCATCCCGCTGGTGCAAATGCCAAGGCCAGTGAGAGTCCGTGTGGTGGATGGGTCCTTGTTGCCCAAGGTAATTCACCAGCGGACAGTGCCCATTACCCTTGCCATGTCATCTGGGCATAGGGAGACCATTTAATTTCTGGTTCTCCCTAAAAGTGCAGATGATATTCTGCTGGGAATTCCTTTCTTTGAAGCGGCATTCCCCACATATCGACTGGTCGTCTGGGGTGATTACGCGGTGGAGCGAGTCTTGTAGCTCCCACTGCATGTCTCCATCTTCCGCCCGTCGCTCAGTGGTATCTGTGGCGACTATAGACCATTCGAGTGGGAGGGCCGCTAGAGGGGGGGGTACTGTTACGAACCTGCGCCGCCATAGCCGCAAGCAGCCTGCTGCGGTTCCTGTTGCGCCCAGGCGCCGGCTGCCATTCTTGGCCGTGCCTCGGGTCGTCCAGTTGGCTGTTCCTTCCACCACGTCTAAGTGTGGAGAGGCGGCTAGTGCGCATGCGTGCGCCGATTTACCCCAGCCAGAGTTTAAGCCCGGTGTTTTGCCTAGTGAGCATGCTCAGCCTGATTGTGTTATGTCTGAGACTAAGTCCTCAGTTCAGGCTACTGAGCATGCTCAAACTGATAGTCTGCTTTCTAAGCCTGTGGCTCAGGCTACTGAGCATGCTCAGGCACTTAGTGCATCAGAGGCTAAGTCCGGTAAGGACCTCACTGAGCATGTCCATGAGGTGGCAGGTCCTGATAGGGCAGAGGGTGTCAGGTGTCCTGATGACGTGGCAACTCCGGACTGGCTCGCAGAGGCCCGCCCCTATCATCTGGCACCTCAGTATTGGTCGTCAGACGATGACTGGTGAAGTGTTTGGGGCGTGGCTGCCATGAGGTCATCAATGACGTGGCGGTTCCGGATAGGTCGCATGTGACGTCACTGATGACATGGCACTCTGCTATTGGACCTTGGTGGTTCCACCCTGGGTTTGAGGCGGACCCAGGTTATAAAAGGGGCTGGAGACAACATGGAGGTGTGCAGTCTTCATTTTTGCTCAGTCAGAGCACACCTCCATGTTAGAGTCTCATTGCGGCATAAGCCTATGTTGGGAAGCGGTAGGTAGGGTTAGGCGAACGGTGCCTGTCACGCCAAGATTCGTGGCTCGGCACATCAGGGTCAGGCGCCGTGCTTCCCTCCTGCCATTCCAGTCTTGCTATAGCAGCCCAGTGGCGTTAACTGGGCTGTGGCTGCTGTGCTTCCTGTCCGATTGTGCCCCCTACGCACACGGACAACGCACCTGCTGCGCCACCTGTCTGATTGTGCTCCCTACGCACACGGACAACGCACCTGCTGCGCCACCTGTCCAATTGTGCCCCCTACGCACACGGACAACGCACCTGCTGCGCCACCTGTCCGGTTGTGCCCCCTACGCGCATGGACAGCGTACTCCAGGACCCCTGTGGAGTTAACAGGGTGTTCCTTATTTTCCTCGGCTTCCCGGTCAACGCTACTGGTGTACCCATCTGGCCTGACGTGTCCTACACACACGTGGCCAGTCGAGAGGTGGCCAGAAACGCTAATCGGAGGACCGCTCGGCCTGACGTGTCCTACACACGTGGCCGACAGGGCGCTTTCGTGGCGGTCTTCCGGTCAACGCTACCTGGTTACCACCGGCCTGACGTGTTTCCTGCACACGTGGTTGGTGTAGCGCTAGGTGCACCAAAACGCTAATCGGGTTGTCGTCCGGTCTGACGTGTCCCAACACAAGTGACCGGTTCCCAGAGTTCCTGGGTTATCTCAGAGCCATCCAGCTCTATAGTCTCCGCCTAACCCTCAGGTGCCAGCAGCTCCTTTGTCATCTGGAGCACGGTGGGCCCCGACTGGCGATTAGGATATATACCCACTGGTCCTAATCTGCCGGTCCCCCCGTAACACACGCCAACATTCCATATAAGAGCGGGGCTGCGCATTCTTCTGAAGTTCTGGCTGCACTGTGGCTCCCAGCTCTATTCGCTTTAATGGAGGCAGCTTTTTGGTGAATAACTGTAAAGAGCAGGGTTAAAATTTCCCCTCAAAACATAGCCTATGATGCTCTCGGGGTCCAGAAGTGTGAGTGTGCAAAATTTTGTGGCTGTAGCTGCGACGGTGCAGATGCCAATCCCGGACATACATACACACACACACACACACACACACACACATTCAGCTTTATATATTAGATATATATATATATATATATTCAAGAGATGAAAGGAAATATATAACTTTGTAAAAGAAAAATTTGCAATTTCGCATTGTTTTTGGGCTTTGATGTTACGTTGTTTTTCGTGCGGTAAAATTGATGATGTTACAATATTCTCCAGTTAGGTACGAATACAATGATACCAAACCTGTGTACTTTTTTTATACATATTCAAGAGAAGAAAGAAAATGTAACACATTTTGTAAAAGAAAAATGTACATTGTTTCTTCTTTTTCTGCCACACATAACTTTTTTATTTTTCCATTTGTTGTTTGCTGATGTTTTTATTGTCTTTGTTTTATACATATACGACATTTTGACCATTTTTTAGGCAGATGGTCGGTAATTAAAAAAAGTCAATTATGATTTTTTATTCTTTGTTACTTTCATCTTTTGGGTTAAACAATTTTATCTTTCAATATATTTGATTTATTCTTACTTTCTTTTTATTCCTTTGTTTTAAATGAGGGAAAAAGGAGAAATTGATTTGAATTTGCATGTTTTTATTTATGGAGTATTTAATAAACTCCTTTTTTTTAAGTTTTTCCCTTTTTAGAGTTTGTAGTGGACTTGAATATATGATCACTCGCGGCTTGTACTATTTACTGTACTGCTTCAGTTTTACAGTGTATAGTGTAAATCCTGGTCTCTTATGAAGCTGTAGTCCATGCGTGTGGGATAAGGGCTGGTGGTGCCTGAAAAATCTTCCCACCGGGAACACAACCCTTGACTCTTCTATTTCAATGATTGTCAGTAGCATTTACTGTAAGTAGATGAATAGCAGAGATCAGAGCTAGCTCTCATCGCTGCTGTTAGAGGCAGGAGCTCGCTGTGTAACACAGCCAGTACTCTTCATGTAGGGTGACCACGTTGACCATTTTTTGTGCCCATCTGTCATCGGTTCTTCTTCCGACAACCAACTGGGGATCAATGAAGGAACCTTGATTTGTGGATCATTGTCACATGGAGTTTTGTATAAAGTTCGCCAACTGTCATGGCGGCATTGGCCTCTGTGCACATTGCAGATTCTGATACTCCAGCCGATGGTGTCTGGGATCAACACAGGCAGACTTGGGCATCAACCTGCTGTATATGAGCCATTGGAAGGCTGGCAAGAGTTAATCTCTGCTAGTCTGCTTATGAGTCTCCTTTGATCACATGTGGTGGGGAAGCCAATCACATCTGATCCCCACCTATTTATGTTGGATGAAATCTTCAACCCATGCCAGCTATAGTTTATTCTATGTTGGTCTGTGAGCTTTAGTGTCCCAGACTTTCTGGTGAAAGTGTTGCTTTTTGCTTGGAGCGGATGTGGAGTTAATCCTGTCATCTTGTTGCTTCCTTCCTGCTCTTGTTTTCCTATTGAATCTTTTATTGTCTTTACCTTTGCGCGTGTGCGCTGAGTGACAGAGAAATCTTCTACTCATGCCAGCCATAGTTTATTCTGTGTTGGTCTGTGAGCTTTGGTGTCCAAGACTTTCTGGTGAAATTGTTGCTTTTTGCTTGGAGCGGATGTGGAGTCTACCCCTGTCATCTTGTTGCTTCCTTCCTGCTCTTGTTTTCCTCTTGAAAAACATATTGTCTTTACCTTTGTGTGTGTGTGCTGAGTGACAGAGAAATCTTCTCCTCATGCCAGCTATAGTTTATTCTGTGTTGGTCAGTGAGCTTTGGTGCCCCAGACTTTCTGGTGAAAGTGTTGCTTTTTGCTTGGCGCAATCTTGTTGCTTCCTTCCTGCTCTTGTTCTCCTCTTGAATCCCATATTGTCTTTACCTTTGTGTGTGTGCGCTGAGTGACAGAGAAATCTTCGACTCATGCCAGCTATAGTTTATTCTGTGTTGGTTAGTGAGCTTTGGTGCCCCAGACTTTCTGGTGAAAGTGTTGCTTTTTGCTTGGCGCAATCTTGTTGCTTCCTTCCTGCTCTTGTTTTCTTCTTGAATCACATATTGCCTTATACCTGTGTGTGCATGCTGAGTGACACAGTTTTGTTTTCCTCTATCTGTTTTTGTAGATTTGAAAACATTCCCTAGAATTAGGGGGAGAGGGGATAAGATAAGGACTGGTCAGGACTCGAGCAGGGCCAGGAAGGAGACTCAGACCTCTGCACCATTAGGAGTATCCCTGAGGTTAGAGATAGCAGAGGGTTCCCTAGCTCTAGGGTCAGGTTAGGTACCCCGATTCCCCACTATCCCGTAATCATTATGACAATTATAGAAGAACAAAAATGATAATATCCCTTAGGCTTCCAAAATCCGAGTCAAGTCAGGTCAAAACTAGTTGCAGCCAAAAGTATCCATTAAAAGAAAACATAACAGTATATTTTGTATCATTTGCACATACAGCTGTGTTTTCCCAACAGCCCGGCTTTGCTTTCTGTTTTCTGCAGCTGAAGACACGGATGTTTCAGTGAATATCATCCTCCTTATCTGACAATAAAATGAAATGAGGCAAAGAAATTAATTAGCAAATCCCCAATGATATATAAGAAGACCAGTGAGCGGCTTCCATTTAACGTCTCCATACATGAAAGTCCTGGAGGCACAGAAATCCGCGCCAAGAAAAAAAAATCTAAGAAACATTGAGAAAAAAACTGAAATAACTTATTTAGATACATCTATCATATTTGTAGTATCGCCAGAAGCAGACAAGTGGACATCTAAGCCGAGCATTACACTGAAGACAATGCAGATTTACCATGACAACAGCAAAAAGTTGTTACAAAATGAGTTTTACAAAGTCTTTGATACCAAAGAGGATTCAACAAACAGCAAATCTGCAAATGGGAACATCTCAGGAGCAAAGGAAGACATATAGGAGAAGTCTGAGCCGAGGAGGGCGGTATTATTGAAGAAAGTCTAGCTATATTCTTATACATAAAGGCAGTATTATAGTAGTTATATTCTTGTACATAGGGGCAGTATTATAGTAGTTATATTCTTGTGCATAGGGGCAGTATTATAGTAGTTATATTCTTGTACATAGGGGCAGTATTATAGTAGTTATATTCTTGTGCATAGGGGCAGTATTATAGTAGTTATATTCTTGTACATAGGAGCAGTATTATAGTAGTTATATTCTTGTACATAGGGGGCAGTATTATAGTAGTTATACTGCTGTACATAGGGGGCAGTATTATAGTAGTTATATTCTTGTACATAGGGGCAGTATTATAGTAGTTATATTCTTGTGCATAGGGGCAGTATTATAGTAGTTATATTCTTGTACATAGGGGCAGTATTATAGTAGTTATATTCTTGTATATAGGAGCAGTATTATAGTAGTTATATTCTTGTACATAGGGACAGTATTATAGTAGTTATATTCTTGTAAATAGGAGCAGTATTATAGTAGTTATATTCTTGTACATAGGGGCAGTATTATAGTAGTTATATTCTTGTACATAGGGGGCAGTATTATAGTAGTTATATTCTTGTACATAGGGGGCAGTATTATAGTAGTTATATTCTTGTTCATAGGGGGCAATATTATAGTAGTTATATTCATGTACATAGGGACAGTATTATAGTAGTTATATTCTTGTACATAGGGACAGTATTATAGTAGTTATATTCTTGTATATAGGGGCAGTATTATAGTAGTTATATTCTTGTACATAGGGGCAGTATTATAGTAGTTATATTCTTGTACATAGGGAGCAGTATTATAGCAGTTATATTCTTGTACATAGGTGGCAGTATTATAGTAGTTATATTCTTGTACATAGGGGGCAGTATTATAGTAGTTATATTCTTGTACATAGGGGCAGTATTATAGTAGTTATATTCTTGTACATAGGGCCAGTATTATAGTAGTTATATTCTTGTATATAGGGGCAGTATTATAGTAGTTATATTCTTGTACATAGGGGCAGTATTATAGTAGTTATATTCTTGTACATAGGGGCAGTATTATAGTAGTTATATTCTTGTACATAGGGGGCAGTATTATAGTAGTTATATTCTTGTACATAGGGGCAGTATTATAGTAGTTATATTCTTGTATATAGAGGGCAGTATTATAGTAGTTATATTCTTGTACATAGGAGCAGTATTATAGTAGTTATATTCTTGTACATAGGGACAGTATTATAGTAGTTATATTCTTGTACATAGGGGCAGTATTATAGTAGTTATATTCTTGTACATAGGTGCAGTATTATAGTAGTTATATTCTTGTATATAGGGGCAGTATTATAGTAGTTATATTCTTGTACATAGGGGCAGTATTATAGTAGTTATATTCTTGTACATAGGGGGCAGTATTATAGTAGTTATATTCTTGTATATAGGGGCAGTATTATAGTAGTTATATTCTTGTATATAGGAGCAGTATTATAGTAGTTATATTCTTGTACATAGGGACAGTATTATAGT
The DNA here is from genome assembly GCF_048569485.1 of Anomaloglossus baeobatrachus. Classification (NCBI taxonomy): domain Eukaryota; kingdom Metazoa; phylum Chordata; class Amphibia; order Anura; family Aromobatidae; genus Anomaloglossus; species Anomaloglossus baeobatrachus. Next base: position 17,620,544 of record NC_134354.1, on the reverse strand, counting down.
AGTTATATTCTTGTACATAGGGGCAGTATTATGGTAGTTATATTCTGGTACATAGGGACAGTATTATAGTAGTTATATTCTTGTAAATAGGAGCAGTATTATAGTAGTTATATTCTTGTTCATAGGGGGCAGTATTATAGTAGATATATTCTTGTACATAGGAGCAGTATTATAATAGTTATATTCTTGTACATAGGGGGCAGTATTATAGTAGTTATATTCTTGTATATAGGAGCAGTATTATAGTAGTTATATTCTTGTAAATAGGAGCAGTATTATAGTAGTTATATTCTTGTACATAGGGGCAGTATTATGGTAGTTATATTCTGGTACATAGGGACAGTATTATAGTAGTTATATTCTTGTAAATAGGAGCAGTATTATAGTAGTTATATTCTTGTTCATAGGGGGCAGTATTATAGTAGATATATTCTTGTACATAGGAGCAGTATTATAATAGTTATATTCTTGTACATAGGGGGCAGTATTATAGTAGTTATATTCTTGTACATAGGGACAGTATTATAGTAGTTATATTCTTGTAAATAGGAGCAGTATTATAGTAGTTATATTCTTGTTCATAGGGGGCAGTATTATAGTAGTTATATTCTTGTACATAGGGACAGTATTATAGTAGTTATACTCTTGTACATAGGGACAATATTATAGTAGTTATATTCTTGTATATAGGGGCAGTATTATAGTAGTTATATTCTTGTACATAGGGGCAGTATTATAGTAGTTATATTCTTGTACATAGGGGGCAGTATTGTAGTAGTTATATTCTTGTACATAGGGGGCAGTATTATAGTAGTTATATTCTTGTTCATAGGGGGCAATATTATAGTAGTTATATTCATGTACATAGGGACAGTATTATAGTAGTTATATTCTTGTACATAGGGACAGTATTATAGTAGTTATATTCTTGTATATAGGGGCAGTATTATAGTAGTTATATTCTTGTACATAGGGGCAGTATTATAGTAGTTATATTCTTGTACATAGGGAGCAGTATTATAGCAGTTATATTCTTGTACATAGGTGGCAGTATTATAGTAGTTATATTCTTGTACATAGGGGGCAGTATTATAGTAGTTATATTCTTGTACATAGGGGCAGTATTATAGTAGTTATATTCTTGTACATAGGGGCAGTATTATAGTAGTTATATTCTTGTATATAGGGGCAGTATTATAGTAGTTATATTCTTGTACATAGGGGCAGTATTATAGTAGTTATATTCTTGTACATAGGGGCAGTATTATAGTAGTTATATTCTTGTACATAGGGGGCAGTATTATAGTAGTTATATTCTTGTACATAGGGGCAGTATTATAGTAGTTATATTCTTGTATATAGAGGGCAGTATTATAGTAGTTATATTCTTGTACATAGGAGCAGTATTATAGTAGTTATATTCTTGTACATAGGGACAGTATTATAGTAGTTATATTCTTGTACATAGGGGCAGTATTATAGTAGTTATATTCTTGTACATAGGTGCAGTATTATAGTAGTTATATTCTTGTATATAGGGGCAGTATTATAGTAGTTATATTCTTGTACATAGGGGCAGTATTATAGTAGTTATATTCTTGTACATAGGGGGCAGTATTATAGTAGTTATATTCTTGTATATAGGGGCAGTATTATAGTAGTTATATTCTTGTATATAGGAGCAGTATTATAGTAGTTATATTCTTGTACATAGGGACAGTATTATAGTAGTTATATTCTTGTAAATAGGAGCAGTATTATAGTAGTTATATTCTTGTACATAGGGGCAGTATTATGGTAGTTATATTCTGGTACATAGGGACAGTATTATAGTAGTTATATTCTTGTAAATAGGAGCAGTATTATAGTAGTTATATTCTTGTTCATAGGGGGCAGTATTATAGTAGATATATTCTTGTACATAGGAGCAGTATTATAATAGTTATATTCTTGTACATAGGGGGCAGTATTATAGTAGTTATATTCTTGTACATAGGGACAGTATTATAGTAGTTATATTCTTGTAAATAGGAGCAGTATTATAGTAGTTATATTCTTGTTCATAGGGGGCAGTATTATAGTAGTTATATTCTTGTACATAGGGACAGTATTATAGTAGTTATACTCTTGTACATAGGGACAATATTATAGTAGTTATATTCTTGTATATAGGGGCAGTATTATAGTAGTTATATTCTTGTACATAGGGGCAGTATTATAGTAGTTATATTCTTGTACATAGGTGGCAGTATTATAGTAGTTATATTCTTGTACATATGGGCAGCATTATAGTAGATATATTCTTGTACATAGGGGCAGTATATAGTAGTTACAGTATATTCTTGTATATAGAGGGCAGTATTATAGTAGATATATTCTTGTATATAGAGGGCAGTATTATAGTAGTTTAATTCTTGTACATAGGGGGCAGTATTATAGTAGTCATATTCTTGTACATAGAGGCAGTATTATAGTAGATATATTCTTGTACATAGGGGCAGTATTATAGTAGTTATTTTATTGCATATAGGGAACAGTATTATACTATGAATGTGGACAATGCTGATGGGAAATTAACCTCTGCCCACCTTATATTTGGCTCAGGCGTTGTGGCTTTGGATTGTAGATATGAATTGTTCTTTCACATTTTAGATTTAGTTAAATTTTGATGAGACTTTATTCAATATATCACATACAGGTCTGCAGGAAGGTAACCGAGTAGAACATTTACATATATATAGATTCATGAATTACTAATCATCTGAATATTTAATCATCATTTGTGACCAGTTATTGATTTTTTAGATTTAATTTGATCTCATTTTAAAAGTCCATTTAGGAGGTGGAGACCTATAATTACCTCTAGGAATGTACAATTCTCCAATGTTTTAGGCTTTGGAGTGCAAAGTGCTGTGCTAATAGCTGTGTGTGGGGTCAGGAAGAGTTTCCAAGGGAATCTCCATCTTCTCAAACCTCCTCTTCGCAGACTCTTGTTAGCCCTGTGGGCATGTACTTTTACAGATCACATCATCATATCCAGAAGCCAATTACAATATGTCATGTGCTTTTGTTCCCTCTCTCCCTATACACCTTTTTCTGCTTTTTTTTTTTTTTACATGAAATTGTACTGTTATTTTATGTTAAATTACTGCAATGTTAATAAATTGCTGTTAATGAACTGCTTTTTCTATTTGCTTTAATTTTCGCACATTGAGAGCTTTTATTGTACATATTATAGAGCTTGTTTACATGAAACTTGGATACTAAAGCCTTACATCGCAGCCATCTCTCTTCAGCCCATTGCTTTCTATACAGCAATTAGCTGCTCATCTCCCTCCCTGTTGTTATAAATCTTGCAAAATCACAAGCTACAGATGTTTTCAGAGCAGTTCTCCTAATCATGGCTCTCACTTTCCTGAGTTCCAAACCAAACCACTGATGGATGAACAGATTGCAGTTGAACTATAAATCTCAGCACACTGTAATGTTATTAAATTGTTGCTAATGAAGTGCTTTTTCTATTTGTTTTCATTCTCGCACATTGAGAGCTTTTATCGTACTTAGTGTAGAGCTTGATTACATGAAGCTTGGACACTAGAGCCTTACATCACAGCCATCTCTCTTCAGCCCATTGTTTTCTATACAGCAGTTAGCAGATCATCTCCCTATCTGCTGTTATAAATCTTGCAAAAACACAAGCTACAGATGCTTTTAGAGCAGCTCTCCTAATCACGGCTCTAACTTTCGTGAGTTCCAAACCAAACAACTGATGGATGAATGTGTTACAGTCAAACTATAAATCTCAGCACACTGTAATGTTAATAAATTACTCCTAATGAACTGCTTTTTCTATTTGCCTTCATTCTCTCAATTTGAGAGCTTTTATCGTACATAGTGTAGAGCTTGTTTATAAGGTGCCAGGACACTGGAGCCATATATGGCAGCCAACTCTCCTCCACACATTGTTTTCTATACAGCAGTTAGCTGCTCATCTCCCGCCCTGCTGTTATAAATCTTACAAAATCACCATCTACCACAATCAGATGCCTTCAGAGCAGTTCTTCTAATCAGGGCTCTCACTTTCCTGAGTTCCAAACCAAACCACTGATGGCTGAATATATTACAGTCGAACTATAAATCTCAGCACAATTTCTGCTAATGCTACAGCTCTGTTACTGATAACAAATTCCATTCAAAGAGGTGTGCCAGCCCCCCGCCCCCCCCCCCCCCGAAAAAAAACCCGTAACAATTAAAAAAACACCAAATAAATAGATTGCAGGACTGTGACTGTGCAATGGAGAACTTGTAAATACCCCTTTAAGGTCATTAATTTTTAGGTTAAGAATAATTATCTTCAAAGAAGTTTAATTAACAATTTTCACCATTTGGCTTTTATAGCCTTTGCACTGTCTACAGAATGAGTTAACTGAGAATCCTTCAGTGAGCTTGCTCTTACAGTGTTTTTCCGATCTCCTCTCACCTGATTTATAACCACAGTCTATATCAATCTATAACATGCTGGTAAACAAAGAGCCTGTAAATGTCAAATAATGTAATATTTTTAATACACTCTAACTATAAAAATGTAATTTTTTTTAGCCCCAAATAAATATATTTAAGTAAAAACAGTTGCTTTATTTTCTTAAAATGTCTATGGGGTGTGATCATTTTTTGCAGCTGTTTACAATCAGTAGAAAACTCACAAAAGCCAAAAATACAGTGGAAAATAGTCCCCTTTCTTGACATTCATCACTATGTATCCCGCCGGGGAGAGGGATCGTCTGTCATGCGGCATAACAGAGAGGGAAAACCAGGGGAGATGTTTAAAGAAGGCCCTGGCCATAGGGCGAGGGGGAAGTGATCACCACCACCACTCATCTGTGGCTCATCCTTGCACTCCCTAACGTCTCTAGACTGTTTTTTTCCCCATGCCTCGTCACATGCCTAGACCCTTGCTGACCCTGAACTTACCCTGACTATTGAGTAGGGTAACGAGGCACTAGTCCCATTACTACAATAAGACAACAAGAGAAAGGCAAGATAAACAGATGGGGAAAGACAAAACAAAAGCAAATCTAAGTTTCTCCAGCGCGAAACCTCTCAACTGCAACTAAAAGGACACCTCAGCTTCTCCAGAGACTGGCTCCTTCAAAGTGGTCAGTATAGAAAGTCTATCACTGGCATGGAGTGAAGCCAGGAGCAGGTAAATATAGTAGAAGGGTGTGATGACAAGATGGTGCAGCTGTGATAAGGCTAAAAGTAATCTCAGCCAAAGGGGAAAGAGTACTTAACTCTTTCAGCATCAACTAAAAGTAAATCCACTCAGACAGAAGATGTAACCTGTAGACGCGAGACACTCGTGACACTATGCTAGTAAGACAATTACAGCACTGGTGACAATTAGCATGGTAGGAACATTAATGGAGGAATGCCAACATACATACAGTGGGAAAATAAGTATTTGATACACTGTCGATATTGCAAGACAGGATCAAATGTGCTCATTAAAAGGAGTATTGCCCAAATTTTCAACCATGTTAAGGATAGACTAAAGAAGCATAGACCAGCTTGGCTAGGTAAGTGGTAGAAAGTCAACTATATGGGATAAGGATGGATTATTTCTTTATATTTGTACCACTTGGTGCAATTTAAGGAGGACCAGTCACCTGGTAAAAAGTAGCCAGATCTTGGTCTAATTTCATTTACAATGCTCTCCTGAGCAGTCCATTTTTGGTTTTCTGTAAATCCTCCATACGGTTCCGGAGATATGGGCATTTATATTTAGTACAGCGTTTTCTGGTCCTTGCAAGGGGGCGTTGCTTACAGGGTAATGATCTAGAGCCAGAAACACGCCCCCATAGAAGCCTATAAGCCACGCCCCTTAGTACAGACCAGAATAACTAGCACTAAATAAAAAGGCCCATATCTCGGGAACCGTATTGCGGATTTACAAAAAACAAAAAATAGAATACTCCGAGGAGGAGCGGGAATAAAATTAGAGCAAAATCTGACTACTTTTGACTTGTGACATTTTTACTTTAGGTAATAATTACATTCTCAGCAAATTAAAATATAAATGACTCTTGGAAAGGAATATCCTTTTGCAAGTTATGAGTTTGGTCAATCTATCAGATATAATGGCTGGAAGAATAATCCATCCTCTGTGATATGCATGGATCCATTGGGTCCACTAGAGATTAAGCCACTCTAATGGAGAGGAAAACCTATTTTCATGATCCTAATAGGTCATATGCATGGGGTATGTTATGATAAATGTGACCCATTTAGGAAAGCAAAAAATAAAAAGTATAGAAAAAAACGGAAAAACTAGGATAGTTGTATTCATTTTACAAAATAAATGAGATGAAAGTAAAAATAGTTCTTTGAAAGAAAAAAAATAACTAGCGTTAATTTTAGAATAAAAAAAATACAAATATTAATATTTATAAATATAATTATAAACAGAAAATAGAGGCCGCAGTAAGTAAAAACCACAATACAAAGAAACTGTCAGCAAATGTAGTTAAAAGAACTATAAAAATAAACTAAGCAGAACAGAAGAAAAAAGGAAAAGTTTGAAAGGCTGTTAAATTGATCTACTGCGGATATAACGAGAGCGGCTTTTATTGAGGATGTCACTTTTCCCGGACAAAGATGTACAATTCTCCCCGGGTTTAGAAACTAAATTCACAAGCGTTTTTTAGATCCACAGAGAAAAAGGAGAAAATGATGTGTAGAATCCAAAGAGAGATGTAAGCCCCTAAAAGCTTTGTATATCTTATTACGCGAGAAAGACGAATTCTCCTGCAGCTGCATTAAACAGGCTCGGCGTGCAGCAGCGCTGCTTGAGTTAACCTGAGATGAAAACAGAATCAGCGCCGGCCTGCAGTCTGCTATTACCCGGTGATGATAATGGCACGCTAAGTGTAATCACAGGAGAGTTAATGTAGGCCTTCACTGTATCGCCGCTCCTAATGCAAACTTCAAGAAAAAAATAGCACAGCTTCCCAGTGTCTGAGGTTCTTTCTGACTGATGGTGGCCCTTACAGTTGCCGTCCTAATTAGAAGGTAATTAGACCTGGTGGGAAAATATGAGACTGCATTAAAATGATGAGACCTTAGGGGTCATATGTAGTTATCTGGATAAAAGAGGAGTGGATAGAAAAGGATAGAAGAGAGAAGGGAACGGAGGAGGAAAACGCTAAGTAATGGAGAAGACGGAAAGGTGGAGTAAGGTGACAGATGGAGGAGGGTGGCATAGGATAAATGAAAGGGTAGGGTGGAGCATGATAGTGAATAAAAGACAAAGAGTTTCGGATGGAGGAAGAAAGAGAAACGTAATGGAGGAAGGACCGGAATAATGCATGTAGGAAGGTGGAGTAGGGTGGTGGAAGAGGGGAAAAGCATGCTGATGAATAAAGGCGCAATAAGTAGGGTAGGTAATAAGTCAAGAAGAAAGTTAATAGAAAAAGTAGTGTACTGGATGGAGAATGGAAGAGTAAGGTGATGGATGGAGGAGGAAGGAGTAACGTAGTGGAGGAAGGACCGGAATAATGCATGTAGGAAGGTGGAGTAGGGTAGTGGAAAAGGGGAAAAGCATGCTAATGAATAAAGGCGCAATAAATAGGGTAGGTAATAAGTCAAGAAGAAAGTTAATAGAAAAAGTAGTGTACTGGATGGAGAATGGAGGAGTAAGGTGATGGATGGAGGAGGAAGGAGTAACGTAGTGGAGGAAGGACCGGAATAATGCATGTAGGAAGGTGGAGTAGGGTGGTGGAAGAGGGGAAAAGCATGCTCATGAATAAAGGTGCAATAAGTAGAGTAGGTAATAAGTCAAGAAGAAAGTTAATAGAAAAAGTAGTGTATTGGATGGAGAATGGAGGAGTAAGGTGATGGATGGAGGAGGAAGGAGTAACGTAGTGGAGGAAGGACCGGAATAATGCATGTAGGAAGGTGGAGTAGGGTAGTGGAAGAGGGGAAAAGCATGCTCATGAATAAAGGCGCAATAAGTAGGGTAGGTAATAAGTCAAGAAGAAAGTTAATAGAAAAAGTAGTGTACTGGATGGAGAATGGAAGAGTAAGGTGATGGATGGAGGAGGAAGGAGTAACGTAGTGGAGGAAGGACCGGAATAATGCATGTAGGAAGGTGGAGTAGGGTGGTGGAAGAGGGGAAAAGCATGCTCATGAATAAAGGCGCAATAAGTAGGGTAGGTAATAAGTCAAGAAGAAAGTTAATAGAAAAAGTAGTGTACTGGATGGAGAATGGAAGAGTAAGGTGATGGATGGAGGAGGAAGGAGTAACGTAGTGGAGGAAGGACCGGAATAATGCATGTAGGAAGGTGGAGTAGGGTGGTGGAAGAGGGGAAAAGCATGCTCATGAATAAAGGCGCAATAAGTAGGGTAGGTAATAAGTCAAGAAGAAAGTTAATAGAAGAAGTAGAGTGATGGATGGAGGAGGAAGGTGTAAGGTAGTGGAGGATGGACCAGAATAATGCATGTAGGAGGGTGGAGTAGGGTGGTGGAAGAGGGGAAAAGCATGCTCATGAATAAAGGCGCAATAAGTAGGGTAGGTAATAAGTCAAGAAGAAAGTTAATAGAAGAAGTAGAGTGATGGATGGAGGAGGAAGGTGTAAGGTAGTGGAGGATGGACCAGAATAATGCATGTAGGAGGGTGGAGTAGGGTAGTGGAAGAGGCGAAGAGCATGCTCATGAATAAAGGTGCAAAAAGTAGGGTAGGTAATAAGGCAAGAAGGAAGTTAATAGAAGAAGTAGTGTAATGGATGGAGAATGGAGGAGTAAGGTGATGGATAGAGGAAGAAGGCGTAACGTAGTGGAGGAAGGACCGGAATAATGCATGGAGGAAGGTGGAGTAGGGTAGTGGAAGAGGGGAAAAGCATGCTCATGAATAAAGGCGCAATGAGTAGGATAGGTAATAAGTCAAGATGAAAGTTAATAGAAGAAGTAGGGTGATGGATGGAGGAGGAATGAGTAAGGTAGTTGAGGAAGGACCGGAATAATGCATGTAGGAAGGTGGAGGAGGGTAGTGGAAAAGGGGAAGAGCACGCTCATGAAAAAAGGCGCAATGGGTAGGGTAGGTAATGGAGAAGGGAAAAGTAGGGTATGTAATAAAGCTATAAGGAATGTGATAGAAGAAGTAGTGTAGTGGACGGAGAAGGGAGGAGTAGGGTGACGGTCAGAGGAGGAAGGAGTAAGGTAGTGGAGTAAGGAAGAAGGACCAGAATAATGCATGTAGGAAGGTGGAGTAGGGTAGTGGAAGAGGGGAAGAGCATGCTCGTGAATAAAGGTGCAATGCATGGGGTAGGTAATGGAGAAGAAAAGAGTAGGGTAGGTAACAAGGCAAGATGGAAGTTAATAGAAGAAGTAGTGTGGATAAAGCAGGATGAATCTGAATAATGTATGTAGGAGGGTGGAGTAGGTTAATGGAAGGGGGGAAGAGCATGCTCCTGAATAAAGGCATAATGAGAAGGGTGGTTAATGGAGAAAGCAAGTGTAGGGTAGGTAATAAGGCAAGAAGGAAATTAATAGAATAAGTAGTGTAGTGGATAAAGCAGGAAGACTCTGAACAATGCATGTACTGTAGGAGGGTGGAGTAAGGTAGTGGAAGAGGGCAAGAGCATGCTCGTGAATAAAGGTGCAATGAGTAGGGTAAGTAATTGAGAAAGCAAGAGTAGAGTATGTAATAAGGCAAGAAGGAAGTTAATAGAAGAAGTAGTATAGTGGATGGAGCAGGAAGAACCTGAATAATACATGTAGGTTGTGGAAGATGGGAAGAGCAAATGTAGCGCCTCTGAACCCTTCAGGGCACTACTAGGTACTGCATCCCATCACAGATGCAGGACCTACCCCAGGGACATGTTCCATCCAAAACACATAACATCTCCAGTTCCCTCGCCCAATCAGGGATGACTGACTAGTTGGGGAGCCAACGGATGGCCACCTAGGGGTGGAGCTGATCTAGTCCACTAGCCAACAACCCGAGGGGAAGAGACAGACAGTGGTTCAGTCTGTAGGGACAGTGGTAAGAGAGCCAGCTAGCCGACTGCCCAGAGGATGTCCCATGGATGCAAGGAGGAAGGATCCCATTGTCCAGAGGAAGAAGCAGTGATCGCTACGATTTGTTTGGGCAACTCATCTGACGTCATTGCCAGAAAGCTGGCCACTTTGCACGAAGCTGTTCTTTAAGCCGTCAACCCCTGGGGCCAAGGGCCAATCCCCAGGAATAAGACGACAAGGCCCATCTGATTAGCATGACCGGTATGTAGGAGGACGAACTATTCTGTCCATCACCCTGGATGGAATCCCAACTTCTGCATTGTTGGACACCGGCTCGCAGGTAACAACCATCCCATATGTACTTTATAAAAGATTCTGGTCAGCTGCGAAGTTCACCGTCTTCATGGACAATAATCCCCTGACTCATCTGGATACGGTGAAGGTCACCGTCCCAGTGACCTACAGAACCAACAGTCTTACAGCATGCGCCAAGAAACCACATTGGATCCGCTACCTCACCATGGTTGGAAGGAAGCACAGGACAATGACCCTGCGGTGAGACTGATCAATGAGTTGATAGCCCAACCAGATGCGTACCCAGGTCCTGAAGCTCCATTAGAAGCCCAACGGTTGTGGAAAGAGAGAAGCAGGCTATATATATCCATCGAAGTAAATTGTGCTGAAGTCTTACTAACCCTAAAACTCATGAAAGGGTATGTCAAGTGGTGATACCTAAAACATGTCAATTTTGTCTTGGAAGCATACCATGATCGAGCAGGACACTTCGGGTGGAAGAAGCTGGAAGCGTTGCTGTGTGATCGATTCTATTGGATTGGAATGAGAGCCAATATAGAAGAATGACAGAAACTGTGGTCCTTGTGCTTTGAGGAGGAAAGATAATAACAGTCAAAAAGCACCGCTGCAACCCATTGTCACTAAGCAGCCCTTAGAGATAGTCGCCCTGGACCATGTGAAGTTAACACCCAGTCGAGCAGGCTATACCTACGCTCTCACCATGGTGGATGACTATTCCAGATTCTTAGTGGTTGTACCTGTAAAGAACTTAACAGTAAGCACCGCAGCAAAAGATTTTCAGGCTCACTTTTGTAGACCTCACGGATACCCAGAACAGATATTGATGGAACAAGGTCCCGCTTTTGAAGCCTAAATATTCCGAGAATTCTGCAACCTGTATGGCTGTAAAAAGATTCGTACTACACCCTACCATGTACAAAGAAACGGAATGTACGAGAAAATGAATCACTTAGTGATCAACCTGTTGAAAACCCTACCACTAGAAAAAAGGAACAAGTGGCCGGAAAAGTTACCTGACTTAGTGGATATGTACAATGACATTCCTGTAAGTTTCACAAAATGTACACCAGCATATCTAATGCGCGCAAGACCTGGAAGATTGCCAGTAGATCTTGAAATGGAAGGTGAAATTCCAGAAACCAATTCACCAGATGCTGATTGGGACTCTAATCGTCAAGCACAGTACAAAAGAATCCAGGAGTAATACATACCATACTGGGAGACTTTCCAGAAAAATGGCCTCAGTACAATGGAGCGATAATTGTGTCAGTAATCACGTTCCCACAACCTGTGGAAGAAGCTGTTCCAGTTCCAGAGGAACCTCCAAACAGTACATCAGCTAGTTCAACAAAGAGACCAAGAACACTCAGACAATTGCCTAGTCTACCCACTACTAGTAGCGAAACACTTGCACTAGACACTAGAACACAAGAGGGAGCAGCTGAAACACCAGGGTTATGTAGATCCACTCGTAGCAACTTTGATCAGCCCCCACTTAGATACAGAGAGTAGATGTTCACAGAAAATGTGTAAAACAATGTACTTATGTAAATAGAGTTATAAAGTGTAAATAATGTGAAAAATGTTTGAATAATAATGCTGCATAGTTTTTGATAAAAATGGACCACTGGTCATTGGACTGGAAATGACCTGAACTCTCGCAGCGTAAGTAGTTGCACCAGCTGTGCCTAATACTAGGGTACAATCTTTCCACAAGGACTCCCATTGACACCACCAGCATGGAGAGGAAAAGGTTGCAGGGAGGGTCTGCGGCAGAGGTGGCCGAAACCCGGTCACCATGGAAACCGGTGACCTTCCTCCTAGGGGTTTTGGGGACCAGGACCTTTGGGTGGTGGTTGATTGGAGGGGTACTCCAGTTGGCAACGTTTAAGCAATGACTCCCCTGCGTGGGAAGAATGTTGATGATTTTGAAGTTAAAAAAGTAAAAAATGTAAATTGTGTCACTTTTTGCAGCCCGTGGACGTGCTGTGTTTAATCAAGGGGGAATGTAGCACCCCTGAACCCTACAGGGCACTACTAGGTACTGCATCCCGTCACAGATGCAGGACCTACCCCCAGGGACCTGGAAGCTCAGTGCCGGTACCAGCCAAAACACATAACATGCCCAGTTCCCTCAATCAATCAAGGATGACCGACTAGCTGGGGACCCAACATATGGCTACCTAGGGGTGGAGCCAATACAGTCCACTAGCCAACAACATGGGGGGAGGAGACAGACAGTAGTTCAGTCTGTAGGGACAGTGGTAAGAGACAAACGTATTTCGAGACGGGGTCGTGTAGCAGTGATCTGACTGGTACAGGAAACTGGTTGCCAGGGAGGGTACGATGAGGTACCCCTGGAACCAAAGCACCGATGGGGCACAGGGCCCTAGATTAGGTGAACACTTCAAGCTACCTGACAAATACCTGTACAGTGAGGGGACCTTCAAGGACTTCACTGACTCAAAAATCCGGGGGGCACCAGTAGTAACGATAGAGCCAGAGACCGGAACAGAACACCGACCCTACAGGGTTCACACTGCCCGCTGTACGGACCATTGCCTGACGACAACAAGGAGGGGACCCCCAGACGCTCCAATTTATGGGGTCCACAAAACTACAGAGAGGTGCAGGGGAAAAAGCCATCGGGTTAAAAAAAAAAGTAAAAAGTAAAGTAAAAGTAAAGTTGCTCTGCATTCCCATCATGTGATCGCTATTCTTTCCACGTCGCACCCCATCATCTACACCCTGGGGCACAGCCCTACTTGCAGAGGGCCCAACATCCCACCTGCCATCACCATCAGCCCCAGTGGCCATAAACTGTGGAGCGGCGGCTCCAACTACTTAGCCGCATCCCGCAGGTGGCGTCACAACATAAACTCTTTCATGTCCCCTGTATATAACCCCTTTAAAAGCGACCCCCAGGGTCACGGAACCAGGCAACGGCCATAGCACACCCGTGACACAGCATTCCCATACATATACGGCCCGGGACCGAGTACCCCATAGCCCTGGGGCGAGTCACATACTCATGTATAAAGGTGCAATGGGTAGGGTAAGTAATGGAGAAGGGAAGAGTAGGGTATGTAATAAGGCTAGAATGAATGTGATAGAAGAAGTAGTGTAGTGGAGGAAGGACCTGAATAATGCATGTAGAAAGGTCGAGAAGGGTAGTGGAAGAGGGGAAGAGCAAGCTCATGAATAATGGCGCAATGAGTAGTGCAGGTAATGGAGAAGAAAGAGTAGGGTAATAAGGTAAGAAGGAAGTTAATAGAAGAAGTAGTGTAGTGGATGGAGCACGAAGGACCTGAATAATGCATGTTGGAGGGTGGAGTAGGGTAGTGGAAAAGGGGAATAGCATGCTCCTGAATAAAGGAGCAATGAGTACGGTAGGTAATGAAGAAGAAAGAGTAGGGTAGTAAGGCAAGAAGGAAGTTAATAGAAGAAGTAGTGTAGTGGATGGAGCACGAAGAACCTGAATAATGCATGTTGGAGGGTGGAGTAGGGTAGTGGAAAAGGGGAATAGCATGCTCCTGAATAAAGGAGCAATGAGTACGGTAGGTAATGAAGAAGAAAGAGTAGGGTAGTAAGGCAAGAAGGAAGTTAATAGAAAAAGTAGTGTAGTGGATGGAGCACGAAGAACCTGAATAATGCATGTTGGAGGGTGGAGTAGGGTAGTGGAAAAGGGGAAGAGCATGCTCATGAATAAAGGAGCAATGCCAATGAGTACGGTAGGTAATGGAGAAGAAAGAGTAGGGTAGTAAGGCAAGAAGGAAGTTAATAGAAAAAGTAGTGTAGTAGATGGAACAGGAAGAACCTGAATAATGCATGTTGGAGGGTGGAGTAGGGTAGTGAAAGAAGATGCTCATGAATACGGAGCAACGAGTAGGGCAGGTAATACATTTAGTATTTGGTCACTATTTTATATTAGTATTTGTAAGCGAAAACCAGGAGTGAGTAAAAAATGCAGAAAAATTACAAGGCTTCCAGTACACTTTTCCGCTGATTGTTCCACTCCTGATTTTGGCTCTCAAATGCTGATGTAAAATACTGATCAAATACCTAATGTGTGAACATGACCTTACATTGATAAGGAAAAAACACTGAAACCCGAGTCTACAAATAGATTGTGCGGTTTGGCTTCTTATCCTAATTCATACAGTTATAGAGTCAATATAGACTTGTATGATTGTTACAGTTCACGTCCTCTCCTCTCTGTAGCGGATATTTGTACATTTACAATGGCGTGAGGTTAAAGCCCAGGATCAAGCACAGAAACTTACAGTGCTTGCTCTTTTCACATTAAAAGGGATTTTCTAGACCTGAAAAGCTGATGGCCTATCCTTAGCATAAAAGATTGGTGGGGGTTCGACACACAGTGCACCGATGAAATGAAGAAAAATGTCTCCAGCAGCGACCAGAACTAAGCAACGTGCGAGTCAGATCACAGCAGCCTCGTACATTGCTCATGTGCTCCCCCTAGTGGTGGGTGCAAGACTCAAACATTTTATTCTTTGTCTCTGTGGATGGATTTGGAGTTCGGTATCACACCATTTCACCTTTCACTCTTATAAAGATATGATGAAATAAATCAGCAAATAATGAGTAATGCCATAATAAAATGTGACTATTTAATTTAAAGGGAATTAACCAGCAGGATTTTCATATAGAAAGTAAAAGCCAGTGCTATAGTGGCACTAGGATGCTGAATGTAAGCATACCATTTGTTCAGCGATTGGAGGTTTTATTTCAGAAATATGTACAAGTAAAGTTCCAGCAGTGCACTGCTATTTGATTGACAGGTGCCACAGGAAGTGAATATGTGGATTGGGTCTTGCTATCTCCTCCTGCCCCTGTCTGACTGCCTGGCCTATTTCCCCCCATCACCATCATAAATGTTAATTCTGGCACAGGCAAACATACAGGGGCGAGAATAGATAGCAAAACTCGACCCACATATTCCCTTCCTGTTGCACCTGTCAATTAAATAGCAGTGCATTGATCCAGTCTCTTTAAAGGGAACCAACCAGCAGGATTTTCATATATAAAGTAAAGCTAGTGCTATACTGGTGCTAGCATGCTGAATGTAAGCATAGCTTGTGTTCTGAGATTGGAGGTTTTATTTCAGAAATATGTGCAAGTAAAGTTCTAGCAATTCACTGCTTTTTGATTGACAGGTGCAACAGGAAAGGAATATGTGGGTCAGGTCTTGCTTGTCTTGCTATCTATTCCCGCCCCTGTCTGTTTGCGTGTGCCAGAATTAACGTCTATGTGTCACGCTCACCGGGTCCCGACGCCGCTCCTCACTCACCGCTCCAACCCCTGGTCCTCCTGCCCACGGCTACTCGGCTCACTCTTCCTCCTCTGCGCCCCCCGTGCTTCCTGTCCCCCGCCCCCGGCGCTCCCCTGTGACCCAGGACACACCGTCGGGTCCTCCTGCATCCTCTGCACCACTTTCGGCTCTTGTCTCCGGCAGACGGGCCTCGCACATGCGCATTAGGGCGCGCGCGCGGTCACTGACCTCTTCTTAAAGGGCCAGCGTCCCAGAAACAGGATATTGCCAATTACAGGTACAGGGTATATTAGACCTTCCTTTCCATGTGAGCGGTGCCTGTTCAACGTGTTACTTTAGCTGGGTGTTCAGGTCCCCTCGTGCCTTGTCTCCTGTTAACCCTGTCTCTTTCGCAGAGCCAGTCCTGCCACCTTAACCTGGTCCTTACTACGGATTGCCCAGGAACTCTTCCGGTGACTGTCAGCTGTGAATCTCAACATCTTCCTTCAGCCACAACCCGTCTCCAATCCCCGACCTCACCTGGTGATCTCAGCCTTCACGTCCAGCAGGATCCAGATCCCGCCTGATGCTCCTACCCGGCACCAGAACCTGATCTCCGTCATCGGCACTGCCTCAAGGACACTCATCCTGCATCACTAGTGCCCCGGCTACCATGCATCTAGGCCCTCTAGTGGGGTGATCAGGACAGTCCCTGTACAGGGGTTAGCTCCGGCTTGCCTCACTGGGGGAGTCCGGTGCACGGCCCAGAGAATCCACCACCGGGACATAACACTATGACAGCAATGGGGAGGAAGGCCAGCCAGGCAGAGAGGGACGGGAATAAATAGCAAAACCCCACCCACATATTCCCTTCCTGTTGCACCTGTCAATCAAATACCAGTGCATTGCTGGAACTTTACTTGCACGTATTTCTGTAATAAAACCTCCAATTACTGAACAAAAGCTCTGCTTACATTCAGCATCCTAGCACTGGCTTTACTTTATATATGAAAATCCTGGTGGTGGGTTTCTTTTAAAGAGAGTGGAGCAATGAATGAAAGGGGGAGCAGTAAATGGGGAAAGACAAGGTCATGTGAGTGATAGAAGACGTAGTTAAGGTATTGGGTGCAAAATTCTCATGGAACCATTCATTACTTTAGATCAGAAGTACTGAATTTGTTTTTTTATTAAAATATAATAAGAAGCCTCCCCAGGTCTGATCCTCAATGATCTGCTAATGGCGTTATTATCTCTTGGCTCCACATAGAACATGACACAACTAATTTATGCTGGATCTTCATCAGCTTCCTGTACGACCATCGTAATCTCGGATAAGAAAGTCAGGAACTCATGTGATGTCTAATTGGCCGCACTCGCCTTGTCTCCCAGATGCCAGAAGCTGTAATTTAGTCATATATATTTCGATCCTCAGATGTGATACATTTTTTTGAAGCCCGGAGTCTATATCTTTGGATTTGTGATGACTACACAAAGCTTCTGTGCCCACGCTGAAGATGGCAGGATGCCCCCTACCATTATACGGCTTATACAATTAGTAATTCAGATACAGATTAGACATGAGCGAATCAATGCGATGTCAATCAAATTCATTATAAAGTTTATAAAAAAAAAAACTGGATCTGGTGAATTTGAACAATTTGCAACTTGATTAATTCGAATCTATAAAAAAAAATGCCCACTGCCATGTTA
Source organism: Anomaloglossus baeobatrachus (assembly GCF_048569485.1). Taxonomy (NCBI): domain Eukaryota; kingdom Metazoa; phylum Chordata; class Amphibia; order Anura; family Aromobatidae; genus Anomaloglossus; species Anomaloglossus baeobatrachus. Next base: position 17,603,233 of record NC_134354.1, on the reverse strand, counting down.
CACAAAGCAGAAGAGTGAGTCTGTCACGCAGTGACTACTGGGATTACACCAGGTACATTGGAGCCCCCAGCGAGCGCCGCAATACACAGGGTGTCAGGCTACCACCAGGGGGAGCTGGAGCCCTGCAGGAAAAGACACTACATAGTGCTGAATCAGCATGGAGGTGCACACACAGTGTGAGCTGGAGCACTGCCCTGCAGAGTCAGCCAGAATACAGAGGCCACAGGGCGTGCGGGGGATGATCAGGCAGGCCAGGTCATACACAGTACGGTGAGAAAGAAGACTGGAGGAACGAGCAAAAGAGGGGTTGAGGTCAGGCTGAGGTTAGTACCAGAGGAATCAACCGAGTGGGGAGGTAGGAGAAGGGGGAACGACTGTGGCTATTGTGGGAAGAAAGGAGGTGGGACGGAACACAAAAAGAGTACAGGGGAAGGACGGATCAGGAAACACTTACAGGCACCAGCAATCACAGGCAAAGCAGTGCTAAGCTTATAGCCGACACTGGTTCACCAGAGATGACAGAATTTAAAGCATCCAAGCTCCAGAAGTGAGGCCCGAGAGAAGGCTCCGCCCCCTAGCCATGTGGATGGGGAGGTGGAACCATGAGACAGGGTACACAGGATACAACGGTAGGACCTGGTGCTAGAGAAAGGGGAGCAGGGTCACCTCATAAACTCACCTGAAGATGATCCCTGCACTCCCTAATGTCCCTAAACGAGTTCTTTCACCCCATTGCTGATCATGTGCTTATCCCTGTCTTTCACTGGACTGAGCCCTGTATAGTGAGCAGGGCAGCGGGAACACTAGTCCCACTCTAGATTAAAGGCAGAGAAGATTTGACAGACGGGTAAAATAAATAGCAATCATACAAAGCACTCCAAACAACAAGAAGTAATAATGAGGAATTGACCAGAAGGTCAAAACCAAAAAAGGACTAAGGAAGGGAAAACTCAACAGAGCTTCACACTGCAAATAATCTCTGAGTGGCTGCCTGGTCCACAGCTCGCAGGTTCCCTCTAGAGGCAAACTAAGCAGAAACTATCACCAGCAAATACCTGGGCTAAGAAAGAAGTCTTTATAGCAGAGCATATTAATAATAGAGAACAGCTGGCTATAGATTTCATTCAGAGTTAAGGAGACCAGAGGATCTACTAGGGTTACTAGCACCACTGGATAAAGGAGAATCTGCACAGTCAGCAGTATTAACCTCAGCAAGCGTGTATGAAGCCCTGCGCTGCGATCTCCTGACACCAGAAATAGGAAGGAGCACTGTCCGTCATGCACGAGAAGATTGCTGGAGCGATGCCAATCATGAAAGAGCACCTCCTCCAGGCCAAGAGGCACAGTTTAGGGTGTACAATCGATGAGCAAGGGTGAGAGAACTCAGATCTGAGGATCAGGTACTAGTGCTGGTGCCCACGGTAAAAACAAAATTTCTGGCCAAGAGACAAAGGCCATACGAAGTGGTTAAAAAGATTGTCAAGGTCAATTATAAAGTCCATCGACCAGGGAGAAGAAAGCCATAGTAGGTGTGCCACATCAATCTGATCAAGCCATAATGAGATAGGGAACCCAAGGAAGCTCAGTGTTTGTTGGCTAATGCCGAAGACGACGTGAAAGATGTCAAGGTGGAAGAGACACTGCCACCTGTTCAAAAGCAGAAGGGCCATCTTAACAGTATTTTGGGCTGCTGGGCAAATCAGTGACCTTGGGCCCCTACGACAACCACTCCCAGGAATAAAAAGTAATTGGTTGATATTATTAAACATAAGCCCATCAGGCCTATGCACTAAGATACCCCTAGTACTGAGAACTACTTCATCAGAACAGAGATGTTCTCTGAATTGTCAGGTTGTATTCGGACTATAGAACATAAAATCCTCACAGAACCTCATGTCCAAGTGAGTTTGAAGCCATATCAGATTCTCAAGGCCTGCCAAGTCCCCTGGCTTTGGGCAAAGGGGGGGTATATAAGATGGCCACCAGACACATCATAGATCAGTAGTAGGTTTCACAGAGGTTGTGGAAGGTGGAAAGTGCCAAGTCCCCTGGGTTTGGGTAGAGGGTGGTATGTAAGATGGCCACCAGACACATCATTGATGAGTAATAGGTATCACAGAGGTTGTTATCCTCAGTGATGTAAGCCCAGAAGCAAACTCCAGCATGGAAGGTACTGAGAGTGTTAATGGGGCGTGCAAAGGGCCGGGTTTATGAGCAGTCAGATAGATGGGTGGGAATGACTGATCACATATTCCCAGTTCGGGGCATGTAAAGTCGGATATAAGAAAGTCCAGGTGTATCATTAGGTGTTTGTGTATGGAGGTAAGAAGGCCTCCTGTGTGATGTCTCCATTCTAGGACTTGAGCACTGGATTCTAACTGAAGTGCTGTTTGTTTGGACTGTGTATCCTGTTGTGTGTGGACTGAAAGACCATTTTTGGCATGCTTTATGGACTATTAATAAAGCTGTTTTGTCTAAATTCACTCACGTGCCTATCTCAAATGCAACTGAGTGAGTTGAGAGCTACCTGAATACTCAGGCAGTGTGGGGCAACCTGAGCCGGCCCATAATCCCTGGAAGCAAGATATAGGAGCGCACTGGGTTATCATGATGTGTACCGGGGTCTGATAGTAATGGATTTGATTGCAAACATAAATTTATGAACAAAAGGAGTTACTGAAGTTTATCAAGTCCTTTGAGAACAAAGACAGGAACAAAGGATGAGGAGCTAGCGCTGGAGCTGGGATACATAACATGCAGCTTTGGAAGAAACTAGAGTAAAGGAATAACGTGGCTGAAAATATCCAAACAAAAGTATTTGCAGCCTCAAACCACAGCCTTGCATGTAGATTCATGGGAAAGTGGCGGCTTTGAAGCGGCTTCTATTATTCAGCCTTGCTTCCGTCGTTCTGCGGATGGCAGGTCTCTTGTGTGATCGGGACCCGTGTGTTCCGCAGCTGTCACAATGCAGCATTTCCAGTCAATAGAGATTATTCCGAGGACTAGAACAAAAGTTGCGCGTTCCTCCTCTGTAACACAATGTACTCTTCACACACAACAGCAGGTAGGAGAGATTATTGTTATTTTTGTATTCTTTTCTTTTATTTCTCTAAAAGCTCTTCTTATATAATGTTCTACCAGACGCGACGTGGCCTTTGTGGCGATGTTGTTACACCACGTATTATGCACGGGTGGAAGGCATCCTTACCCTTTCATGACAGGGGAATTTTTCATTTTTGTGCTTTAGTTTTTGCTTTTTTCCCTCCTTTTCTTCCAAGAACCATAACCTTTTTAGTTTCCATAGTCATATGAGGGCTTATTTATTGGAAGGCAAAAAATACTAAAAAAAAAACAATAAATAATCCATTTGGAGTGAAATGCTGGGGACAAAAAGAAAAAAAATCACCATTTTTTTTAATGGCCCAGATGTGGGATACAAATACAGCAATAACAAACTTGTAAAGTTTTTTTTATATATTAGTGATTTTAAAAATGGAAAACTTGTTAAATAAAATGTATTTGTGCCACCATTTTTTAAGGCTCAAATCTTTTTTGTATTTTCATTGATGGAGGCTTTCTTTTTCATTGATACCATTTTACGATACATGTGATGTTTTGATCGCGTTTCATTGCAACTTTTAAGGAAAATGTGCCAAACAAATAAATTGCAATTCTGATTTTTTGATTTTTTTTCTCTCTTAACCTTTACTCTTTTTATTTAATTAGTAATTTGAACTATAAAATGAGGGTTATACATATGTATATTACACACACACACACACACACACACACACACACACACACCGTATTATATATATATATATATATATATATATATACTGCTAAAAAAAAGGGAACACAAACAACAGGATGGTATTGTAGTGTTCTCTTTATTTTCCTGAGCTATATACTGTATATATATATATATATATATATATATATATATATATATAGTCAAAAGTGTTGGCAGCCTTCGAAATTATTCGAGAAAATTAAGTATTTCTCTCAGAGAACTATTCCAATCACATACATTTTGTTATACACATGTTTATCTCCTTTGTAACAGGAGATTAGGAAAGAAAGGAATGGGCCCAGCACCAATTCAATAAAATATATAAAAAAATTCTGTTATTGGTACCCAGTTAAAATAATGTCGGGGAACTCACTGTACAAAAATATGTATAGCAGGTGAAACTTCACGCGTTTCGGACGAAACAATTATCTAAAATCAGAAGAGTCCTTAATCATAAGGACCGAACCGGTATGGACTGACCGGCAGGCCTCGTGCACCTTGGAGGGGAGTATGGACTCTAATAACAGGTGAGCTGGATACACTTTCTGCTTATCTCCTTTGTGTAGTAGAGCAATAGCAAACAAAGCAGAGAAAAGAAAGGCAAATTGGACATGATTTCACACAAAACCCCAAAATTGAGCCAGACAAAAATGTTGGCACCTTTCCAAAATTATGGCATGGTCATGGCAAATCATGGCCTGGTCATGTCAACAGTTAACTCCCATCAGCCTTGTTCTGGTTTCAGGAGACACTATATCTGGTTGCTGCACCAGCCTTCCAGTGCTGGTTATAGTTTTGCTCTGCAGCCTGTGACTGGTTCTAAGAGATTCCTGTTTGATCTGACTCCTTGTTACTGTGCCCTGACCTGTACCCTCCTCCGCTCATCTGTCTGTCCCAGTCCCTGACTTCCCGCTTGCTGTCAGTTGTTTACGCATCCTGGCTCATCCTCCTTCCCGTGTTTGTGTCTCCTCACCCTCCGGTCTTGTTTTCTGTTCTCTGTGCCCTACGTGTTCCCCTCTGCATACCTGATTTTCCAGCATCTGACTTTTGTTATGTTTTCTGACCTGATTTTGATCCTCTCTTTGCAGTGACTTGACTTTCATTGCTAGACCCTGACTGCTTGACTACTCTATCGCCCCCTAGTGGTTCGCCTGTGAACTGCCTGCTGAAGTTACTCTGCTGTACTTTAGTCTCCCTCCTGTTACAGTGTTACTTTAACTCTCCTTCACTACTCTGCTGTCCTGCTCTTCCAGGACAGACATGCCACTTTCCTCCTGTGTTACCATTCTGCTGCCGCTGTTCTATGGAGCAACCTTCCATCTAGCCCTCGCTCTGGGTACTAGCTCTCCAGCAGCCGAGTCTGACTTCTGCATTCCCCTTCTCTTGACTCTGCGGCTAGCCGTGCCTGTGGGACACAATGGAGGATACCTCCTGAGGCCTGGGCGGACCCTGAAACAGAGCTTGTTATACCAGGATCCTCTATGCAAAACTGAGCTACCTTTCTGGCCTGTCTGTCTACCAACTCTGTGCCCTTCCCGCTGTGCTCTGTCTCCCAGGCTACCACAGTATCTGTGACGCCCCTGGGACTATCAGATCGTCACAGGGTACTGCACAAGCTGAGCTTCCATACAGTATTCCGCCTCCCTCTTGGTTCTGGGTCCCTACTTAAGTGGGGTTACCTCCAACAGCAAATCAAACCCTAGAGACACCCTGCACCACACCCACCTGACACACCAGTGGACGGCTTGAGTGAAATAGAGTTGCCCACTTGGGGGGTCAGGGAGGGGAGGTCAGGAGTGTAGTGAGTCGGTCTGTGAGTGGAGAGTTGGAGTAGCCCTCGAGCTGAGAGGAGCTCAGAGGAAGTCGGGAGTGGTGACTCCTGAAGTAACTGCCTAGGTTGCAGATGGTGGTCTGGGCCTGGAGGAGTCGGCCCCCGGTCGCAGGGGATTGTGGCGAGGTGCTTGGACCTGTTGAGGAGGACAGCCGGCAGCCTAGCACTATCACCGTCCGGGTCCAAAGGCACGACGGGGCACACGGACCCTAGGTTGGGGAGTAGCTTCAGGCAACCCGACAATTCACCTGAGGAGAACGGAGCCTTTACGATCCGTTCCCATTCGCTCCAGAATCGGGGCATTAGCACAACGAGGGGGATAGGACTTTCCAACCAAAACGGTCCAGAAAATCCCAAGCGTGAGCCCTGAGAGCAAGCTCCCATACTTAGCCATAGTAGGGAGCGGGGCCCGGCTAGTTCCATGCTACCGGGCAATCAAGTTGAAGTCAAACTAAGTGCCAGGAGGCAGGTCACGGATTACCAGGCAGCACCACTTGGGGACGGGACCCGGACGAGCTCCTCTCAGCGACAGCGGTACTCAGAGACTTGGTTTACACGGTTGGCAGTGTCTGCTTATGAACTGAGTGAGTACGAGAGTGACCCCTGCACCCCACGGCACCCCTCACCGAGTCCCGGGGCACCCCCTATCCGTAGTGGGTTACAACAGCTTGCTGCCCCCGCTCCATCATCCCCATGTACTCCCAACGGAAGCGGTGGTACTCCCAATTACCACACACCACTGGTGGCGTCACGAACTATAACTCCCCTGTACTTTCACTCGAGTGGCCGCTTGACCCCCGGGTCCGGAGACCCTCTAGCCACTGCGAACCCGGATCCGAGCAGCTCGGCTGCTTTTACTGGGGCGGCACATATCTATCTCTGGCCCAGCTGCAACTAAGACTTCCTATTGCTAATACACTATCTACCACTTAACCCTCTCCTGCACACTTGGTCCCTACATTCAGCGTCGGACTGGCTACCGGAGAATCTCCAGTAATACCAGGCCTGGCCGCGGTTACCTGCACTGAACTCCGGAGCTCTCACCTGAGCTCCGGAGTGCAGCCTAGACTGAACTTGGGGTTTGCAGGACTGAACCGCGAGCGCCGACTGATTGATTCCCCGGCGATTGCGATTCAGTTAATGACAGCTGCAGACAGGCTGGGCTGAACTCTGGAGCTCAGGTGACAGCTCCGGAGTTTAGTGCAGGCCTGGTATTACTGGAGATTCCTCTGGTAGCCAGTCCGACACTGCCTACATTGCACTAAATCTTACCTTAAAACATTCTTTATTATTATTCCTATGGCTGGTACTTATCTAAAGTTTACTCCATATTATCCTACTTAACAGTCCTATAATGTCCATAATGACAATGCAATATGTTCCTGGAATATAAGAACGTACATAAAACACATTATACACTTAAAGGTATATATCCATACATATAGACACAGTATACATTCAGTAGGATTGGGGCAATCTTCCCACCTCCTACATAACAATCCTATTTTATTCCTGGGACTTTTGCCTGTGTCCAGTCTGGAAGCTAGTCATTACGAATTCATTAGGAGGTGCACGCCACTTAATGAATGTAGCACATCCTAATGTAAGCCTGACACCGGATACAAGCTGCCGCTACATAGGCAACTGTATTATTTCAGCCATGTATGTTTGACTCTGATACATTGCAGCAAAAAAAATGAATTTTAGTAGCCCCGGTGGCTTCTCCTCACCCGCTCCCTGTGAGTGATGGATCTCTCCCTGCGTATATAGGGAGACACCTGTCAGTCTAAGGCAGCGGGCGGGGAGAAGCTCCTGCTGTCCGACCCTAGTCTCACATGTGGCTCGATCCCCTGCATTTTTCTGAAACGCTGCAACAGTTCAGAGTCAATCTTACATGGCTAAAATCATGAAGGCGGTGTCTGATACTTGCTCACTGTTGCATTGCCTTTAACAGAGGCATCTGTGCCGCCCCCACGTCAGCAGCCGGGCTGCTCGGATCCGGATCCGCGGTGGTTCGAGGGGTCTCCGGACCCTGGGGGGTCGTTCAGCCCCTCAAATAAAGGGGTATTTAGAGGGGATGGTGTGGAAAGTTCATGACGCCACCCGTGGTAAGGTGGAGTACCACCGCTGCAGTTGGGAGTAACCGGGGGCGATGGTGTGGGAATCCAGGTGTTTAACCCCTCGACGGGTTGGAGGAATGCCCCGGGGCTTGGCGATGAGGACAGAATTGTGCCGTTGGGACCGTAAGGGTCACTTGTGTACTTACTCAGTCCAATAACGCTGACACCGACAACTGTGATAAACCAAAGTTCTGGACACCGCTGCAGCAGGGAGGGAGCACGTCTGGATCCCGTGCCCGTTGGTGTTGCCTGTTAGTCTGTGACGTTTTCTCGTGGCACCTTGTCTTTTAGTTGGTCTGTCGCGGGCGGAGGAGGGGACGCTGCGCTCTCCCACTGCTCGGGTCCGGCCGCTGCTGCTGTGGCTGCTGCTGCTGCTCGGTGGTGGCTCGAGCGGTGGGCCGGATCCCGGGGACTCGAGCGGCGCTCCTCGCCCGTGAGTGAAAAGGGTGGGGAGTGGATTGTGGGGATTTGGTTATTGTCCGTGACGCCACCCACGGTTGTGGTGAGATTGGTGACACCACCGCTGCTCTGGATGGGGATCCCGGGAGCGATGACTGGGAGCAGCCTGGATGTTAGTTCTCCCCTCCGTGGGTAGGGGGTTGGTTGTCCCGGTGATGGGGTAGGGATGGATGGCAGGCGGGTTACGGGGCCTGGCGAGGTGCAGGGTCGCGGGGGCAGCGCTGTGCCGCACGGCACGGTGGTACTCACTCAGCCAATGATGAGGACACAGTTCTCGGTAAAACACACGGCTGGATGGACGGGTCCCACAGACGGCTGCGGTGTTTCTCCTCCCGGCAGGTTGATGGTGACTGCCTTTCCCTGAACCCGTGTAACGTGTACAGTTCAAATGGGTTCCCACCGGAAACCCGCTCCCCAGCTTGGATTGGTGCTGAAGGAGCCCCTTTTGCCCGTAGGCTCTGGCCCTGGGAACTTTAACCTTGGCGGTGACTGTGTTTCCCTCTCTCGGTTTGACTGTTGCCTTCTGACGGGACTTGGCTGCTGGGAAACCCAGGAGGTTCCCTTCGCTAACGGATTTGGCAAATTCATGGCGACTCCTAGCCTTGCCGGTGTCCGTAAGCCCCTGCCGGATGGTGCTGGCTTCTCTTTGCGTACCGGTCCGGTACCGCCGGCCCACAGCCCGTCCACGGTCCTTACGGTTAGCTCCAATAGGCCACTCCTGCAGACGGTCACCACCGTCTGCCAACCTTGCTGATTCGTCCGGGCCACACACCCGGACCAACTTCAGGCTTCTCTTCTGCCACTTCCCTCCTTCCACTTTCACTTCCAACACTAATCTCTGCCCTACTTTTCCCGCCTCCAGGACTGTGAACTCCTCGGTGGGCGGGGCCAACCGCCTGGCCCACCCCCTGGTGTGGACATCAGCCCCTGGAGGAAGGCAACAAGGGTTTTTGTCTGACTTTGGTGTGTCTGACCGGGAGTGTGGGGTGTGTTGGCGTTGTTCTGTGACGACCTGGCTTGTCCAGGGCGCCACAGGTCCCTCTAGTGTGAAACTAGAAGGCTCCATCCTTGTCGGGTAAATTGTCAGGACGCCTGAAGCTACTCCCTGGCCCCTGCCCGGAGATGGCTCAAGGCCGCCGGCTGTCCTCCTCGACAGTTCGTGCCCCTTGTCACGATCCCCTGCGACCGCGGTCCAGCTCCTACTAGGCCCAGACCAACGTCTGCCACCTAATAGTTCCAAGGAGCCCAGCTCCTGACCTCCTCTCACTTTCACCTCCAACACTACTCTGTCCTGCTTCTGACACTCCTGACCCTCCCTTAACCAACCCCCAAGTGAGCGACCCTATTCCACTCAGGCCGTCCTCTGGTGTGTTTGGTGGGTGTGGTGCAGAGTGTTCCTAGGATTTTGGTTAGCTTGTTCTTGGCAACACCAAAGGTTAGGGGCCCTTAACCAAGGAGGAGATGGATATTGTACAGAAGGGTAGATTGCACAATACCCTATGACGACCTAATAGGCCAGGGCGTCACATTCCCCCTTGGTTAAATGTAGCTCGTCCCCGAGCTACAGGACATCAGAGGTTTATTTTTCTTTTTTAACTGTAGAAAAAGGTAAGAAAAGTTAGCAATTTTATTCACACATACATCCCTCATCAGGGAGGCTTGTCACTTAAACGTTATGCAACATTTTTTTTTTAAGAGTTCATCTCCTCATTGGTGGGATGCTACTGGTTTCAATGGTAGCGGAGACTCAACCTGCTCTGTTGCAGCCTCTTCCCACGACAGTCCAGTCCCAATGTCCCTGATCCCGTTAACCTGCCACCCAAACAACCTGACCCGCTGCATACCTATGGTGGGTCCGTGACCAGGTTAAGGTCCCGGGCGTTGTGTTAGACAACTCTGGTGGGCACAGGAGGTGCAACTATGTACAATAACAGAAGTTCGTGTTGGTCATACCAGTCCTGTGACCGTGGTCCATTTTTACTATATAAGTTCGACAGAATCCATGTACCGGGTGTACACACTGTAAAGAATCTTCTTGTAAATTAGGTAACTTCCTCGTTCATTGAAAACCTAATTGATTATGTACTTATCTACCAACATTTTCTATATGGAAAATAATAAACTATGAAAAACAAAAAACGAAAACACCGATACCTAAGGGGTACTTTGCACGTTGCGACATCGCTAGCATTGGCTAGCAATGCCGAGCGCGATAGTACCCGCCCCACATGCGATATCTTCTGATAGCTGCCGTAGCGAACATTATCGCTACGGCAGATTCACACGCACTTACGTGCCCTGCGACGTCGCTCTGGCCCCTTCCTAAGGGGGCGGGTCGTGCGGCGTCACAGCGACGTCACATGGCAGGCGGCCCATAGAAGCGGAGGGGTGGAGATGAGCGGGACGTAAACATCCCGCCCACCTCCTTCCTTCAGCATTGCCGGTGGAGGCAGGTAGGGAGATATTCTTCGCTCCTGCGGCTTCACACACAGCGATGTGTGCTGCCGCAGGAACGAGGAACAACATCGTACCTCCTATTGGTGCGACATTCTGAAAATTACCGACGCTACACAGATCACCGATTTATGATGCTTTTGCGATCGTTTATCGCATCTAGGCTTTACATGTTGCGACGTCGTTACCGGCGCCGGATGTGCGTCACTTTCGATTTGACCCCGACGATATTGCAGTAGCAATGTCGCAGCGTGCAAAGTACCCCTTAGAGTTCTATGGCATCGTTAAACCACTGATATATATATATATTTTTTTTTCAACACTCTTCAAGCTACTGGTACCGCTCACTGGGAGGCTGGTAATCAACAGCGGCAGCTGGCACAACCTGCTCATTTATCATAGCGAGCCGTTTCACATCTAGGGCATACCAGCCCTGCTCGCTACAGTGCCGCGTGTAAGTGACCACCTCCCCTGGGTCCAGGTTATGGCCCGGGTGATCCCTCGGAAGATGTTGCTCGATATCTCTCCGAGCTACAAACACTTCTTCGGGGAGGCTTGCTTCTCAGAGGAAACTCCACCCCCTCTCAGGGTTGAAGCGCGGCACGAGGCCCCTTCGCTGCGGCCCTCGGACACGAAAGGTGGCTTTCCTCAAATTTTCCTTCTCCCTCCGTGTACAGGCGACGATCTCCTGCTGCCGCTAGTCTGGAGTTGTCATCTCTGGTTTCAGCTTTCGCTGGTGTCGTTCCCAGTAGGGGGCGTCAGCGTCCGGCCTCAGCTCCCTAGCTCGGTCTGCTTTTAAGTGGACTCTTGCGGCCCCAACAGCCGCGCGGCAGTGGAACCGGTGGATTTTTGGGCTCCACTTCCGCCTTGGCAGACTGAAAAACTGACTGCTCTGCAGTCGGGGTTGCAGGGTCCGGGTGCTCCACCTCTGAGGACGGGACTGGTGATGTGGCCGGATCTGATCTGGCCGGGGTCCGGATGACCGCTGTCATGACTGGGATGAGGGACATAACCAGGGTTTCTGCAGCTAGAGCTTCACTTAAAGGCACCGAAGGTTCCGCTGCTGGGATTGGCGTGGGCAGCTCGGCGTCCGCCGAGGATGAGGTAGGTGACGGTGGAGTGTTGTTTTGGGGCAGTCCGGAACCCTCAGCCGCTGTGGCCGGATTTGGCAATCAACAGGGACTGGGTAACCGCTTACCCTCTCTTCACGTGGGATTTCGTTCTCACGGGCTCGCACCACCATTGCCAGGCTCCTCATCTCTTCCCTCCAGTGATTCAAGATAAACAGGAACTGCGTCCGCATCCTTCTGCACAGCTGCTCTGTCTCCTCCTCAATCCAGGTCGCGGTCCCGGGAACAGCACGCTCCAGTGACCAGTCTCGCTCCGCCATCTTGCCTCTGCGTTGTCGAGGAACATTATGGCAAAGTCCTGGAGTCCCTGCTTCTCTTCCGCTGCTGTTACATTCTGGAACGCTCCCTCGGTTTTCACTCAGCACTCCTTCGCGCGCTGTGGCCCTCTGGGAATTTCCGGTTCCGGCCTCACAATCAGGACGAAAAGCGGAGCTTCTGCTTCGCACACTTTTGCGGGAAAGATGGCGTTTTGGCACGAAAAGATGGCGGAATATGGCGGAATTGGCGGGAAAAGGAATCTTGACTCGCGGTTTTTGGCTTTCAAGGTGCACGTCACCCAGGTGAGTGGGTCCTGCTCGGATCCTGTTCGTGACGCCAAAGTTTTCGAGGTGTGCCGCCCCCATGTCAGCAGCTGGGCTGCTCGGATCTGGATCCGCGGTGGCTCGAGGGGTCTCCGGATCCGGAGGGGGTTGTGCGGCTCCTCAAATAAAGGGGTATTTACAGGGGATGGTGTGGAAAGTTCGTGACGCCACCCGTGGTGCGTGGTAAGGTGGAGTACCATCGCTGCAGTTGAGAATACCCGGTGGCGATAGTGTGGGCAGCCAGGTGTTAAACCCCTCCACGGGTAGGGGGAATGCCCCGGGACTCGGTGATGAGGACAGGGTTGTGGCATTGGGGAGGTAAGGGTCACTTGTGTACTCACTCAGTCCAATAACGCTGACACCGACAACTGTGATAAACCAAAGTTTGGAAACCGCTGCCACTGAGGGGAAGCACGCCTGGATCCCGTGCCCGTTGGTGTTGCCTGTTAGTCTGTGACCTTTGCCTTGGCACCTTGTCTTTTAGTTGGTCCCTCTAGTGTGAAACTAATTGGGTCCCGCTCCCCAGTGTGGCTAACTGGGTGAGCTTGCTCTCAGGGTTCACGCTTGGGATTTTCTGGACCGTATGTGTGGAAAGTCCTATCCCCCTCGTTGCGCTAGTAACCCGATTTTGGAGCGGGTGGAGAACGGATCTTGAAGGCTCCGTCCTCGTCGGGTAAATTGTCAGAACGCCTGAAGCTACTCCCTGACCTAGGGTCCACGTACCCCGTAGTGCCCTTGCCCCTGCCCGGTGATGGTACAAGGCTGCCGACTGTCCTCCTCGACAGTCCGTGCCCCTTGTCACGATCCCCTGCGACCGGGGTCCAGCCCCTACCAGGCCCAGACCAAAGTCTGCTACCTAGTAGTTACAAGGAGCCCAGCTCCTGACCTCCTCTCACTTTCACCTCCAACACTACTCTGTCCTGCTCCTGACACTCCTGACCCTCCCTTAACCAACCCCCCAAGTGGGCGACTATATTCCACTCAGGCCGTCCACTGGTGTGTCTGGTGGGTGTGGTGCAGAGTGTTCCTAGGATTTTGATTAGCTTGTTCTTGGCAACACCAAAGGTTAGGGACCCTTAACCAAAGAGGAGGTGGATATTCTACAGAAGAGCAAATAGCACAATACCCTGTGACGACCTGATAGGCCAGGACGTCACACATGCGCCTCTCTGCACCTCACCAAAATGTTACTCTAGTCAGAGCATAAGAACCGCCACCACTTTCCGAGCCCGCCTGGGTCCTCTTTCAAGCTTAGGTAAAAATGGAAAAAGTAAAAAAACTCTGCAATGCACCAAAATTTTGCAACTATTTAGACTATTTATTTTAGAAAACTGGAGTAAACACTTTATGCATTTTTCTCTATGTGGCTGGGGGTGCTAAGTATCGGGTCCCAACAATCCTATATTTATGACCTATCTGCAAAATCTGCATTTGGATCCTCTCCGGCACTGGGACCGGGGGGTGGGGGGGTGACTGCTTCCTCTGCAATATTCAATGCTGAAGCCTTAAAGGGTGGAAAAAAAAAATCAAATATGATTTTCAAGTGTCATGATTAAACTTCCTTCCTCCAAGATTTAATGGTGACAGCTGTCATATTGCTGAGCAGACATCATGTATTTATGAAGAAATTTTTCACCCGAGTCTGTAAGACTGAGAAATCACAGAAGAAATGCATCTATCAGGGCCGGGGCGCGCGGCGTAAGAAGTGTAATAAGATCAGAATTCTTAATGTCATGTTATAAGGTTTTATTACAAACACAATGAGTGGATTACGGTGGACCCCTCCTCATATACCGAGGGGCCGGCACTGGTGACATGGTTTGCCAAAAATGGAATTCATCTTAAATTTTTCAAATTACTCCTAAAGTTGATTTTTGGGGGATTAGTTTTGTGCAAATGGATCCAGATGACGGCAAATTTGCGTTTTTCAGCCCTCAAAATTGCAGAGGGCTGGATAAAGACGTAAAAAATAACCCTACCTGTCTCAGCAGTGCAGCCCCCCGCCCATCCTGACCTCCACGGAGCTCCCACCAGTGTAGAATGGTAGTCAAGGGCGAAGGATTGACTCCAAATGCCCCGGCGCGTTACATGGAATACCGGGTCCTGGCTGGGTGTGTGGCCGAATCCCACAGGTGGCGTCACAAACTAGCATCCCCATCTTCATAAACTTTTTCATCTTTATTAACCGACACCGCCGGGCTTCCCACCACGGTGTCCCAGCAGCAGAACCACAGTCCGGTAACAAGTGCCCCACGGCCCCGGTGGGCGCGTCAAATGGATCAGAGGTCGAGTCAGACATGAACTCCAGTGTAACGGGGATAAAAGTTGCACATTTTGCTGATCAGTGCAGATCCCAGCAATCAGACCCCACTGATGAATAAGTTTACAGTCATCCTTAGGCCTCGATCACACATTCAGTATTTGGTCAGCATCTTACATCAGTATTGGTAGCCACAACCAGGAGTGGGTGAAAAATGCAGAAGTGGTGCCTGTGTTTCTAGTATACTTTCCTCTGATTTTATCACTCCTGGTTTTGGCTACCAATACGGCGGTAAAATACTGACCAAATGTTCAACGTGTGCACATGGCCTAACGAAAGGTGATTACTTGTTTTGACCGGAGAACCTTTGTAAGTGCATATTTACTACAGTGTAATAATCACAGGACAAAGAGGGGTTAAATGTTCAAGTATTTCATCTCTACTGGAAATAATCTCCCCCTTATAGATAGAGAGAAAAAATGACCTCCATACACAACACAATCCACTATACCAAGACCAATAATATCACATACAAGGGGGAAATACTGCCACACCGTGACCAGACCACATCATACCATAACATAATGATCAAATACAACATACAAGAGAGTAATACTTCCACACATAATTAGACCATGTAGTAACTGAATATTACCACATACAAGGGAGAAATACCACAACACTATGACCAGATCATATAATGACAGAATATAACCATATAGAAGAGGGTAATACCGCCACACCATAATCAGACCACATAGTGACCACATACAAAGGAGAAATAAAGCGAGACTATAACCACACCACATAATGACCAAATAATACCAAACACAAGAGACAAATATCAGCACACCGCGACCAGACCACATATTACTACCATATAGGGACGTATACTGCTACAATAATGATCATGAATAAAAACTACAATACTAATAACACTAATGTTATAATCAGTGCCATAATACACAGGAGCTCTGTATATACTGTCAGTGTACAGGTAATACAGTGATCACCAGTCACATTATACACAGGAGCTCTGTATATAGTGTACAGTGTGTGTGTGTGTGTGTGTGTGTGTAATACACTGTCTTACCAGTGACGTCTCTAGCTGAAGTTATTCATATTCACTTTTCCTCTTTATCTGCCACTGACTGCCATCACTTCTTCTAGCCATGACTGCAGAATATAACACACAGTCACCTATAGCCAATCACTTCAAGGGCACATTCCACACTTTTTCACCAATTTCTACACTACATCAGACTTTTGTTTCCCCCCCATTGGAGACAGTGTCCTTAAAATTAAATTATATTTCATTAGTAATAATGGCCCCTAATTTGCCCCTACAATAATTATGTTCCACTTGCCACCATAAACCAATAATGTATGCCCTCATTCTGGCCTCATATAGTAATTATGTCCCTCATACTGGCCACTCTCATTTAAGTGGAATTAGAAGGAGTTGTTAATTGCTTCTTGCACAAAATATCCCCCCCCACACACTGCTCCTCTCCAAAATAGCCCCAATAAAGTGCCCTTTTCTGTAATGTACCCCCAAAACTTGCCCTTTCTATAATATCTCCCCCATACTACATCTCTGCATAAATTCCACCCCCCGCTCCTCATTATACTATGCCGCCTTTCACAATCCCCTTCCTAGATGCCTCATAATATCTCCCATTTCTCTATAATGTCCCAATTTGCTTCATAATGTCCCCCATTGCCCCATAATGTCCCAATTTGCTTCATAATCTCCTTCATTGCCCCATAATGTCCCAATCAATTTTCTCCATAATGCTCCCATTGTCTCGATTGCCCCACAATGTCCCAATTTACTCTATAATGTCCCCCACTGCCCTATAATGTCCCAATTAGCTCCATAATGTTCCTCATTTCCCCCACAATGTCCCAATTTATTCTATAATGTCCCCCATTTACCCATAATATGCTTCTAATGTCCCTAATTGCCCCATAATGTCCTAATATGTTTTATAATGTCCTCTACTACCCTATAATGTCCCATTTTTTTCATAATGTCCTCCACTGACCCATAATGTTTCCCGCTGCCCTATAATGTCCCAATTTGCTTCAAAATGTCCCCCCACTGACCCATAATGTCCCCCACTGCCCTATAATGTCCCAATGTGCTTCATAATGTCCCCCACTGACCCATAATGTCTTCCATTGCTCTATAATGTCCCAATTTGCTTCATAATGTCCCCCACTAACCCATAATGTCCCCCATTGCTCTATAATGTCCCAATTTGCTTCATAATGTCCCCCACTAACCCATAATGTCCCCCATTGCTCTATAATGTCCCAATTTGCTTCATAATGTCCCCCACTGACCCATAATGTCCCCCATTGCTCTATAATGTCCCAATTTGCTTCATAATGTCCCCCACTAACCCATAATGTCCCCCATTGCTCTATAATGTCCCAATGTCACTTGTAAAGTACCACCCTGCCTTCCCCACCACAGTCCCTCATGTAACATTATTATACATGTCGTCTTCGGCTCCTCTGGAGCGCTTACCGTTGCCTGCGCATCCTCTTCTTCATCTCTGCAGCTGCGGTCCCGATGATGGTGGTGTGTCGCCCTGGGCAAGCCAGGGGTCACAGGTCACAACACCACCACACCCCACATCCCAGGTAGGCACACCTAAGCTGAACCAAAAATCCTTGTTGCCTTCCTCCAGAGGCTGATGATTCACACCAGGGGGTGGGCCAGGCGGTTGGCTCCGCCCACCAAGGAGATCACAGTTCTGGAGGCAGGAGAAACCAGGCAGAAAGCTCAGGGAGGAGCAGGAGTGAGGAGTTCAGGAGGGACGAGCTTAAGTAAACAGCAAGTGAAAGTGAAGGAAAGAAAAGTGGAAAAGGAGGAGAGCAAGAAGTAGTGACAGAGCAGAGAGTGTGCCAAGCCTGAGAGCCCAGATTTGTGTAGGGCCAGAACAGCAAGGTCTGCGACGGCGGTGACTGTCCGGAGGGGGACCGTTTGGAAGTTCCTGGAAGGACCCCGTTGGCTGTGTGCCCGGTGGTCTGGAGCAGTGTTCCGAAGGACAGTCAGCACCAGGGCAGGGGCCTCTCGGACCCCGGCAAGGCTAGGAGTCGCCAAATTTGCCGAATCCGTCAGTGAAGGGGACGTAGATTCCCCCAACAACCAAGTCCCGATTGAAGGCAACAGCCCAACCCGTACAACAGAGGCACCGCCACCGCCAGGGCACCAGTCTCTGAGGGCCAGCGCCTGCGGGCAAAGTGTAGTGCTCCTCCGGCCCATCGCAACCAACCGTACATACAGGTGCAAGGAAGAGGGACATCACCGTCACCTACCGGGAAAGCAAAGCAGCCGTCTGTGGGACCGTCCTACCAGCCGTTTGGTTTACCGTACAAACTGTGTCTACGTCTCAGGCTGAGTGAGTACCACAGTGCCGCAAGGCACAGCGCTGTCCCCGCGTCCCTGCGCCCACCAGGCCCCGCACCTCACAAACCACCACCGGGCCCCGGGATCACCAACCCCTACCCACGGAGGGGCAACACAACACCTGGCTGCTCTCCATCACCATCCCCGGGATCCCCATCCAGAGCAGCGGTGGTGCAATCACCACAACCGTGGGTGGCATCACGAACTATAACAATCCCCACACCCAACAAACCCCCTTTCACTCACGGGCGAGGAGTGTCGCTCGAGAAAACCCCGGGATCCGGCCCACGGCTCGAGCCACCACTGAGCAGCTGCCGGACCCGAGCAGAAGGGGTGAGCGCGGTGTGCTGACACCCTCCTCCCCGCCCGCGACAGTGGCATGTCGGTGCGGACCTGCGGAGCTCCTCTGCCTCAGTTCTGTTGGCGGCCGCACAGTGCCTGAAATTCGCGCATACATTTTAATAGAGGCGGGGTCTCCAGGTCCTGCGCACCCCATATGCGCAGGTCTAGGGACTCCCACAGTGCAGCATAAGGACCTTTGGTGAGTCACATGACTGTGATGTCACTAAAAGTCATTCTGCATCTGCGGAAGCATCAGTGATAGAACAGAACTTCTACTATCGCTGAAGTTTATGTTTGAAAGGCTGCGTACCCTCAGAGCGTGTGGGCCCTGGATGAGCTGCCCAGTCTGCCCACCAATAAACACCAGCTCTTAGAAACAGGCGGCCTCGTGGCCCTGTACAGCAGCCCCAAACTATATAAGGAATAAGGCCCACTGAGGGACTGGGGCCTGTTCTGTCCCCACTTAACCCTGCTGTTCTGTTCGCATTTGCTATACACTTGTACTGTTCCCGGGTCAATATGACCCGACCTATTAATTCTTGATTTTTAGCTACTCTAATTGTTTTATTTGAATACTTTTTTCATTGAAATACTGTATGTGAACATGGTTGATCATAAACAAATAAAAAATTTAAATTCAAACTTAATTATTTATTTTTTTTCATAAAAAGGTTACACAGGCTTTTTGCAATTATCTTCAATTGTTGACATTCTGCACACAAATAATAAAGAAGCTTTACATTACTATTACTAAAACATGAAATTTAACTTTTTGAAAACAAATTTTATAAATCAACAAATGAAAAATCATAAAAACTTCAGCCTTTTTAGAAAGAAAAAAGAATAAACTGAACATGTTCATGCGTTTTTACACTGAACACAATAATAAGACACATGTCCTTTGCACAGATATTTTGAACATACAGCACATGTCAGATTAGTCTTATTGTCACAGGAAGATGGACAGAAGCTACACCTCTTCCTGTTTTTTGCTGGTGGCTGTGCTGTTGGAGGCCGTGGATGTGGAGTCTCTTCCTTTCTTTGCTGGTAGCTGTGCTGGTGGAGGCCGTGGATGTGGAGTCTCTTCCCCTTTTTGCTGGTAGCTGTGCTGGTGGAGGCCGTGGATGTGGAGTCTCTTCCTTTTTTTGCTGGTGGCTGTGCTGTTGGAGGCCGTGGATGTGGAGTCTCTTCCTTTTTTTGCTGGTAGCTGTGCTGTTGGAGGCCGTGGATGTGGAGTCTCTTCCTTTTTTTGCTGGTGGCTGTGCTGGTGGAGGCCGTGGATGTGGAGTCTCTTCCTTTATTTGCTGGTGGCTGTGCTGGTGGAGGCCGTGGATGTGGAGTCTCTTCCTTTTTTTGCTGGTGGCTGTGCTGTTGGAGGCCGTGGATGTGGAGTCTCTTCCTTTTTTTGCTGGTAGCTGTGCTGTTGGAGGCCGTGGATGTGGAGTCTCTTCCTTTTTTTGCTGGTAGCTGTGCTGGTGGAGGCCGTGGATGTGGAGTCTCTTCCTTTCTTTGCTGGTAGCTGTGCTGGTGGAGGCCGTGGATGTGGAGTCTCTTCCTTTTTTTGCTGGTAGCTGTGCTGGTGGAGGCCGTGGATGTGGAGTCTCTTCCTTTTTTTGCTGGTAGCTGTGCTGGTGGAGGCCGTGGATGTGGAGTCTCTTCCTTTTTTTGCTGGTAGCTGTGCTGGTGGAGGCCGTGGATGTGGAGTCTCTTCCTTTTTTTGCTGGTAGCTGTGCTGGTGGAGGCCGTGGATGTGGAGTCTCTTCCCCTTTTTGCTGGTAACTGTGCTGGTGGAGGCCGTGGATGTGGAGTCTCTTCCTTTTCTTGCTGGAAGCTGTGCTGTTGGAGGCCGTGGATGTGGAGTCTCTTCCTTTTTTTGCTGGTAGCTGTGCTGTTGGAGGCCGTGGATATGGAGTCTCTTCCTTTTTTTGCTGGTGGCTGTGCTGGTGGAGGCCGTGGATGTGGAGTCTCTTCCTTTTTTTGCTGGTAGCTGTGCTGGTGGAGGCCGTGGATGTGGAGTCTCTTCCTTTTTTTGCTGGTGGCTGTGCTGTTGGAGGCCGTGGATGTGGAGTCTCTTCCTTTTTTTGCTGGTAGCTGTGCTGGTGGAGGCCATGGATGTGGAGTCTCTTTCTTTTTTTGCTGGTGGCTGTATTGTTGGAGGCCGTGGATGTGGAGTCTCTTCCTTTTTTTGCTGGTGGCTGTGCTGTTGGAGGCCGTGGATGTGGAGTCTCTTCCTTTTTTTGCTGATGGCTGTGCTGTTGGAGGCCGTGGATGTGGAGTCTCTTCCTTTTTTTGCTGGTGGCTGTGCTGTTGGAGGTCGTGGATGTGGAGTCTCTTCCTTTTTTTGCTGGTGGCTGTGCTGTTGGAGGCCGTGGATGTGGAGTCTCTTCCTTTTTTTGCTGGTAGCTGTGCTGGTGGAGGCCGTGGATGTGGAGTCTCTTCCTTTTTTTGCTGGAAGCTGTGCTGTTGGAGGCCGTGGATGTGGAGTCTCTTCCTTTTTTTGCTGGTAGCTGTGCTGTTGGAGGCCGTGGATATGGAGTCTCTTCCTTTTTTTGCTGGTGGCTGTGCTGGTGGAGGCCGTGGATGTGGAGTCTCTTCCTTTTTTTGCTGGTAGCTGTGCTGGTGGAGGCCGTGGATGTGGAGTCTCTTCCTTTTTTTGCTGGTGGCTGTGCTGTTGGAGGCCGTGGATGTGGAGTCTCTTCCTTTTTTTGCTGGTAGCTGTGCTGGTGGAGGCCGTGGATGTGGAGTCTCTTTCTTTTTTTGCTGGTGGCTGTGCTGTTGGAGGCCGTGGATGTGGAGTCTCTTCCTTTTTTTGCTGGTGGCTGTGCTGGTGGAGGCCGTGGATGTGGAGTCTCTTCCTTTTTTTGCTGATGGCTGTGCTGTTGGAGGCCGTGGATGTGGAGTCTCTTCCTTTTTTTGCTGGTGGCTGTGCTGTTGGAGGCCGTGGATGTGGAGTCTCTTCCTTTTTTTGCTGGTGGCTGTGCTGTTGGAGGCCGTGGATGTGGAGTCTCTTCCTTTTTTTGCTGGTAGCTGTGCTGTTGGAGGCCGTGGATGTGGAGTCTCTTTCTTTTTTTGCTGGTGGCTGTGCTGTTGGAGGCCGTGGATGTGGAGTGTCTTCCTTTTTTTGCTGGTGGCTGTGCTGTTGGAGGCCGTGGATGTGGAGTCTCTTCCTTTTTTTGCTGATGGCTGTGCTGTTGGAGGCCGTGGATGTGGAGTCTCTTCCTTTTTTTGCTGGTGGCTGTGCTGTTGGAGGCCGTGGATGTGGAGTCTCTTCCTTTTTTTGCTGGTGGCTGTGCTGGTGGAGGCCGTGGATGTGGAGTCTCTTCCTTTTTTTGCTGGTAGCTGTGCTGTTGGAGGCCGTGGATGTGGAGTCTCTTCCTTTTTTTGCTGGTAGCTGTGCTGTTGGAGGCCGTGGATGTGGAGTCTCTTCCTTTTTTTGCTGGTAGCTGTGCTGGTGGAGGCCGTGGATGTGGAGTCTCTTCCTTTTTTGCTGGTGGCTGTGCTGGTGGAGGCCGTGGATGTGGAGTCTCTTCCTTTTTTTGCTGGTAGCTGTGCTGGTGGAGGCCGTGGATGTGGAGTCTCTTCCCCTTTTTGCTGGTAGCTGTGCTGGTGGAGGCCGTGGATGTGGAGTCTCTTCCTTTCTTTGCTGGTAGCTGTGCTGTTGGAGGCCGTGGATGTGGAGTCTCTTCCTTTTTTTGCTGGTAGCTGTGCTGGTGGAGGCCGTGTATGTGGAGTCTCTTCCTTTGTTTGCTGGTAGCTGTGCTGGTGGAGGCCGTGGATGTGCAGTCTCTTCCTTTGTTTGCTGGTAGCTGTGCTGGTGGAGGCCGTGGATGTGGAGTCTCTTCCTTTTTTTGCTGGTAGCTGTGCTGGTGGAGGCCGTGGATGTGGAGTCTCTTCCTTTTTTTGCTGGTAGCTGTGCTGGTGGAAGCCGTGGATGTGGAGTCTCTTCCTTTCTTTGCTGGTAGCTGTGCTGGTGGAGGCCGTGGATGTGGAGTCTCTTTCTTTTTTTGCTGGTGGCTGTGCTGTTGGAGGCCGTGGATGTGGAGTCTCTTCCTTTTTTTGCTGGTGGCTGTGCTGTTGGAGGCCGTGGATGTGGAGTCTCTTCCTTTTTTTGCTGGTGGCTGTGCTGTTGGAGGCCGTGGATGTGGAGTCTCTTCCTTTTTTTGCTGGTGGCTGTGCTGGTGGAGGCCGTGGATGTGGAGTCTCTTTCTTTTTTTGCTGGTGGCTGTGCTGTTGGTGGCCGTGGATGTGGAGTCTCTTCCTTTTTTTGCTGGTGGCTGTGCTGTTGGAGGCCGTGGATGTGGAGTCTCTTCCTTTTTTTGCTGGTGGCTGTGCTGTTGGAGGCCGTGGATGTGGAGTCTCTTCCTTTTTTTGCTGGTAGCTGTGCTGGTGGAGGCCGTGGATGTGGAGTCTCTTCCCCTTTTTGCTGGTAGCTGTGCTGGTGGAGGCCGTGGATGTGGAGTCTCTTCCTTTTTTTGCTGGTAGCTGTGCTGTTGGAGGCCGTGGATGTGGAGTCTCTTCCTTTTTTTGCTGGTGGCTGTGCTGGTGGAGGCCGTGGATGTGGAGTCTCTTCCTTTTTTTGCTGGTGGCTGTGCTGTTGGAGGCCGTGGATGTGGAGTCTCTTCCCTTTTTTGCTGGTGGCTGTGCTGTTGGAGGCCGTGGATGTGGAGTCTCTTCCTTTTTTTGCTGGTAGCTGTGCTGGTGGAGGCCGTGGATGTGGAGTCTCTTTCTTTTTTTGCTGGTGGCTGTGCTTGTGGAGGCCGTGGATGTGGAGTCTCTTCCTTTTTTTGCTGTAGCTGTGCTGTTGGTGGCCGTGGATGTGGAGTCTCTTCCTTTTTTCGCTGGTGGCTGTGCTGGTGGAGGCCGTGGATGTGGAGTCTCTTCCTTTTTTTGCTGGTAGCTGTGCTGGTGGAGGCCGTGGATGTGGAGTCTCTTTCTTTTTTTGCTGGTGGCTGTGCTGTTGGTGGCCGTGGATGTGGAGTCTCTTCCTTTTTTTGCTGGTGGCTGTGCTGTTGGAGGCCGTGGATGTGGAGTCTCTTCCTTTTTTTGCTGGTGGCTGTGCTGTTGGAGGCCGTGGATGTGGAGTCTCTTCCTTTTTTTGCTGGTAGCTGTGCTGGTGGAGGCCGTGGATGTGGAGTCTCTTTCGTTTTTTGCTGGTAGCTGTGCTGTTGGAGGCCGTGGATGTGGAGTCTCTTCCTTTTTTTGCTGGTAGCTGTGCTGTTGGAGGCCGTGGATGTGGAGTCTCTTCCTTTTTTTGCTGGTAGCTGTGCTGGTGGAGGCCGTGGATGTGGAGTCTCTTCCTTTCTTTGCTGGTAGCTGTGCTGGTGGAGGCCGTGGATGTGGAGTCTCTTCCTTTTTTTGCTGGTGGCAGTGCTGGTGGAGGCCGTGGATGTGGAGTCTCTTCCTTTCTTTGCTGGTAGCTGTGCTGTTGGAGGCCGTGGATGTGGAGTCTCTTCCTTTTTTTGCTGGTAGCTGTGCTGGTGGAGGCCGTGGATGTGGAGTCTCTTCCTTTGTTTGCTGGTGGCTGTGCTGTTGGTGGCCGTGGATGTGGAGTCTCTTCCTTTTTTTGCTGGTAGCTGTGCTGGTGGAGGCCGTGGATGTGGAGTCTCTTCCCCTTTTTGCTGGTAGCTGTGCTGGTGGAGGCCGTGGATGTGGAGTCTCTTCCTTTTTTTGCTGGTAGCTGTGCTGTTGGAGGCCGTGGATGTGGAGTCTCTTCCTTTTTTTGCTGGTGGCTGTGCTGGTGGAGGCCGTGGATGTGGAGTCTCTTCCTTTTTTTGCTGGTGGCTGTGCTGTTGGAGGCCGTGGATGTGGAGTCTCTTCCCTTTTTTGCTGGTGGCTGTGCTGTTGGAGGCCGTGGATGTGGAGTCTCTTCCTTTTTTTGCTGGTAGCTGTGCTGGTGGAGGCCGTGGATGTGGAGTCTCTTTCTTTTTTTGCTGGTGGCTGTGCTTGTGGAGGCCGTGGATGTGGAGTCTCTTCCTTTTTTTGCTGTAGCTGTGCTGTTGGTGGCCGTGGATGTGGAGTCTCTTCCTTTTTTCGCTGGTGGCTGTGCTGGTGGAGGCCGTGGATGTGGAGTCTCTTCCTTTTTTTGCTGGTAGCTGTGCTGGTGGAGGCCGTGGATGTGGAGTCTCTTTCTTTTTTTGCTGGTGGCTGTGCTGTTGGTGGCCGTGGATGTGGAGTCTCTTCCTTTTTTTGCTGGTGGCTGTGCTGTTGGAGGCCGTGGATGTGGAGTCTCTTCCTTTTTTTGCTGGTGGCTGTGCTGTTGGAGGCCGTGGATGTGGAGTCTCTTCCTTTTTTTGCTGGTAGCTGTGCTGGTGGAGGCCGTGGATGTGGAGTCTCTTCCCCTTTTTGCTGGTAGCTGTGCTGGTGGAGGCCGTGGATGTGGAGTCTCTTCCTTTTTTTGCTGGTAGCTGTGCTGTTGGAGGCCGTGGATGTGGAGTCTCTTCCTTTTTTTGCTGGTGGCTGTGCTGGTGGAGGCCGTGGATGTGGAGTCTCTTCCTTTTTTTGCTGGTGGCTGTGCTGTTGGAGGCCGTGGATGTGGAGTCTCTTCCCTTTTTTGCTGGTGGCTGTGCTGTTGGAGGCCGTGGATGTGGAGTCTCTTCCTTTTTTTGCTGGTAGCTGTGCTGGTGGAGGCCGTGGATGTGGAGTCTCTTTCTTTTTTTGCTGGTGGCTGTGCTTGTGGAGGCCGTGGATGTGGAGTCTCTTCCTTTTTTTGCTGTAGCTGTGCTGTTGGTGGCCGTGGATGTGGAGTCTCTTCCTTTTTTCGCTGGTGGCTGTGCTGGTGGAGGCCGTGGATGTGGAGTCTCTTCCTTTTTTTGCTGGTAGCTGTGCTGGTGGAGGCCGTGGATGTGGAGTCTCTTTCTTTTTTTGCTGGTGGCTGTGCTGTTGGTGGCCGTGGATGTGGAGTCTCTTCCTTTTTTTGCTGGTGGCTGTGCTGTTGGAGGCCGTGGATGTGGAGTCTCTTCCTTTTTTTGCTGGTGGCTGTGCTGTTGGAGGCCGTGGATGTGGAGTCTCTTCCTTTTTTTGCTGGTAGCTGTGCTGTTGGAGGCCGTGGATGTGGAGTCTCTTTCGTTTTTTGCTGGTAGCTGTGCTGTTGGAGGCCGTGGATGTGGAGTCTCTTCCTTTTTTTGCTGGTAGCTGTGCTGTTGGAGGCCGTGGATGTGGAGTCTCTTCCTTTTTTTGCTGGTAGCTGTGCTGGTGGAGGCCGTGGATGTGGAGTCTCTTCCTTTCTTTGCTGGTAGCTGTGCTGGTGGAGGCCGTGGATGTGGAGTCTCTTCCTTTTTTTGCTGGTGGCAGTGCTGGTGGAGGCCGTGGATGTGGAGTCTCTTCCTTTCTTTGCTGGTAGCTGTGCTGTTGGAGGCCGTGGATGTGGAGTCTCTTCCTTTTTTTGCTGGTAGCTGTGCTGGTGGAGGCCGTGGATGTGGAGTCTCTTCCTTTGTTTGCTGGTGGCTGTGCTGTTGGTGGCCGTGGATGTGGAGTCTCTTCCTTTTTTTGCTGGTGGCTGTGCTGTTGGAGGCCGTGGATGTGGAGTCTCTTCCTTTTTTTGCTGGTGGCTGTGCTGTTGGAGGCCGTGGATGTGGAGTCTCTTCCTTTTTTTGCTGGTGGCTGTGCTGTTGGAGGCCGTGGATGTGGAGTCTCTTCCTTTTTTTGCTGGTGGCTGTGCTGTTGGAGGCCGTGGATGTGGAGTCTCTTCCTTTTTTTGCTGGTAGCTGTGCTGTTGGAGGCCGTGGATGTGGAGTCTCTTTCGTTTTTTGCTGGTAGCTGTGCTGTTGGAGGCCGTGGATGTGGAGTCTCTTCCTTTTTTTGCTGGTAGCTGTGCTGTTGGAGGCCGTGGATGTGGAGTCTCTTCCTTTTTTTGCTGGTAGCTGTGCTGGTGGAGGCCGTGGATGTGGAGTCTCTTCCTTTCTTTGCTGGTAGCTGTGCTGGTGGAGGCCGTGGATGTGGAGTCTCTTCCTTTTTTTGCTGGTGGCTGTGCTGGTGGAGGCCGTGGATGTGGAGTCTCTTCCTTTCTTTGCTGGTAGCTGTGCTGTTGGAGGCCGTGGATGTGGAGTCTCTTCCTTTTTTTGCTGGTAGCTGTGCTGGTGGAGGCCGTGGATGTGGAGTCTCTTCCTTTGTTTGCTGGTAGCTGTGCTGGTGGAGGCCGTGGATGTGCAGTCTCTTCCTTTGTTTGCTGGTAGCTGTGCTGGTGGAGGCCGTGGACGTGGAGTCTCTTCCTTTTTTTGCTGGTAGCTGTGCTGGTGGAGGCCGTGGATGTGGAGTCTCTTCCTTTCTTTGCTGGTAGCTGTGCTGGTGGAGGCCGTGGATGTGGAGTCTCTTCCTTTTTTTGCTGTAGCTGTGCTGGTGGAGGCCGTGGATGTGGAGTCTCTTCCTTTTTTTGCTGTAGCTGTGCTGGTGGAGGCCGTGGATGTGGAGTCTCTTCCCCTTTTTGCTGGTAGCTGTGCTGGTGGAGGCCGTGGATGTGGAGTCTCTTCCTTTCTTTGCTGGTAGCTGTGCTGGTGGAGGCCGTGGATGTGGAGTCTCTTCCTTTCTTTGCTGGTAGCTGTGCTGGTGGAGGCCGTGGATGTGGAGTCTCTTCCTTTCTTTGCTGGTAGCTGTGCTGGTGGAGGCCGTGGATGTGGAGTCTCTTCCTTTTTTTGCTGTAGCTGTGCTGGTGGAGGCCGTGGATGTGGAGTCTCTTCCTTTTTTTGCTGGTGGCTGTGCTGGTGGAGGCCGTGGATGTGGAGTCTCTTCCTTTTTTTGCTGGTAGCTGTGCTGGTGGAGGCCGTGGATGTGGAGTCTCTTCCCCTTTTTGCTGGTAGCTGTGCTGGTGGAGGCCGTGGATGTGAAGTCTCTTCCTTTTTTTGCTGGTAGCTGTGCTGGTGGAGGCCGTGGATGTGGAGTCTCTTCCTGTTTTTTGCTGGTGGCTGTGCTGTTGGAGGCCGTGGATGTGGAGTCTCTTCCTTTTTTTGCTGGTAGCTGTGCTGGTGGAGGCCGTGGATGTGGAGTCTCTTCCTTTCTTTGCTGGTAGCTGTGCTGGTGGAGGCCGTGGATGTGGAGTCTCTTCCTTTTTTTGCTGGTGGCTGTGCTGGTGGAGGCCGTGGATGTGGAGTCTCTTCCTTTTTTTGCTGGTAGCTGTGCTGGTGGAGGCCGTGGATGTGGAGTCTCTTCCTTTCTTTGCTGGTAGCTGTGCTGGTGGAGGCCGTGGATGTGGAGTCTCTTCCTTTTTTTGCTGGTAGCTGTGCTGGTGGAGGCCGTGGATGTGGAGTCTCTTCCTTTTTTTGCTGGTAGCTGTGCTGGTGGAGGCCGTGGATGTGGAGTCTCTTCCTTTTTTTGCTGGTAGCTGTGCTGGTGGAGGCCGTGGATGTGGAGTCTCTTCCTTTTTTTGCTGGTAGCTGTGCTGGTGGAGGCCGTGGATGTGGAGTCTCTTCCCCTTTTTGCTGGTAGCTGTGCTGGTGGAGGCCGTGGATGTGGAGTCTCTTCCTTTTTTTGCTGG
Organism: Anomaloglossus baeobatrachus; assembly: GCF_048569485.1. Taxonomy (NCBI): domain Eukaryota; kingdom Metazoa; phylum Chordata; class Amphibia; order Anura; family Aromobatidae; genus Anomaloglossus; species Anomaloglossus baeobatrachus. Next base: position 17,575,376 of record NC_134354.1, on the reverse strand, counting down.
AAGCTGTGCTGTTGGAGGCCGTGGATGTGGAGTCTCTTCCTTTTTTTGCTGGTAGCTGTGCTGTTGGAGGCCGTGGATATGGAGTCTCTTCCTTTTTTTGCTGGTGGCTGTGCTGGTGGAGGCCGTGGATGTGGAGTCTCTTCCTTTTTTTGCTGGTAGCTGTGCTGGTGGAGGCCGTGGATGTGGAGTCTCTTCCTTTTTTTGCTGGTGGCTGTGCTGTTGGAGGCCGTGGATGTGGAGTCTCTTCCTTTTTTTGCTGGTAGCTGTGCTGGTGGAGGCCGTGGATGTGGAGTCTCTTTCTTTTTTTGCTGGTGGCTGTGCTGTTGGAGGCCGTGGATGTGGAGTCTCTTCCTTTTTTTGCTGGTGGCTGTGCTGGTGGAGGCCGTGGATGTGGAGTCTCTTCCTTTTTTTGCTGATGGCTGTGCTGTTGGAGGCCGTGGATGTGGAGTCTCTTCCTTTTTTTGCTGGTGGCTGTGCTGTTGGAGGCCGTGGATGTGGAGTCTCTTCCTTTTTTTGCTGGTGGCTGTGCTGTTGGAGGCCGTGGATGTGGAGTCTCTTCCTTTTTTTGCTGGTAGCTGTGCTGTTGGAGGCCGTGGATGTGGAGTCTCTTTCTTTTTTTGCTGGTGGCTGTGCTGTTGGAGGCCGTGGATGTGGAGTGTCTTCCTTTTTTTGCTGGTGGCTGTGCTGTTGGAGGCCGTGGATGTGGAGTCTCTTCCTTTTTTTGCTGATGGCTGTGCTGTTGGAGGCCGTGGATGTGGAGTCTCTTCCTTTTTTTGCTGGTGGCTGTGCTGTTGGAGGCCGTGGATGTGGAGTCTCTTCCTTTTTTTGCTGGTGGCTGTGCTGGTGGAGGCCGTGGATGTGGAGTCTCTTCCTTTTTTTGCTGGTAGCTGTGCTGTTGGAGGCCGTGGATGTGGAGTCTCTTCCTTTTTTTGCTGGTAGCTGTGCTGTTGGAGGCCGTGGATGTGGAGTCTCTTCCTTTTTTTGCTGGTAGCTGTGCTGGTGGAGGCCGTGGATGTGGAGTCTCTTCCTTTTTTGCTGGTGGCTGTGCTGGTGGAGGCCGTGGATGTGGAGTCTCTTCCTTTTTTTGCTGGTAGCTGTGCTGGTGGAGGCCGTGGATGTGGAGTCTCTTCCCCTTTTTGCTGGTAGCTGTGCTGGTGGAGGCCGTGGATGTGGAGTCTCTTCCTTTCTTTGCTGGTAGCTGTGCTGTTGGAGGCCGTGGATGTGGAGTCTCTTCCTTTTTTTGCTGGTAGCTGTGCTGGTGGAGGCCGTGTATGTGGAGTCTCTTCCTTTGTTTGCTGGTAGCTGTGCTGGTGGAGGCCGTGGATGTGCAGTCTCTTCCTTTGTTTGCTGGTAGCTGTGCTGGTGGAGGCCGTGGATGTGGAGTCTCTTCCTTTTTTTGCTGGTAGCTGTGCTGGTGGAGGCCGTGGATGTGGAGTCTCTTCCTTTTTTTGCTGGTAGCTGTGCTGGTGGAAGCCGTGGATGTGGAGTCTCTTCCTTTCTTTGCTGGTAGCTGTGCTGGTGGAGGCCGTGGATGTGGAGTCTCTTTCCTTTTTTGCTGGTGGCTGTGCTGTTGGAGGCCGTGGATGTGGAGTCTCTTCCTTTTTTTGCTGGTGGCTGTGCTGTTGGAGGCCGTGGATGTGGAGTCTCTTCCTTTTTTTGCTGGTGGCTGTGCTGTTGGAGGCCGTGGATGTGGAGTCTCTTCCTTTTTTTGCTGGTGGCTGTGCTGGTGGAGGCCGTGGATGTGGAGTCTCTTTCTTTTTTTGCTGGTGGCTGTGCTGTTGGTGGCCGTGGATGTGGAGTCTCTTCCTTTTTTTGCTGGTGGCTGTGCTGTTGGAGGCCGTGGATGTGGAGTCTCTTCCTTTTTTTGCTGGTGGCTGTGCTGTTGGAGGCCGTGGATGTGGAGTCTCTTCCTTTTTTTGCTGGTAGCTGTGCTGGTGGAGGCCGTGGATGTGGAGTCTCTTCCCCTTTTTGCTGGTAGCTGTGCTGGTGGAGGCCGTGGATGTGGAGTCTCTTCCTTTTTTTGCTGGTAGCTGTGCTGTTGGAGGCCGTGGATGTGGAGTCTCTTCCTTTTTTTGCTGGTGGCTGTGCTGGTGGAGGCCGTGGATGTGGAGTCTCTTCCTTTTTTTGCTGGTGGCTGTGCTGTTGGAGGCCGTGGATGTGGAGTCTCTTCCTTTTTTTGCTGGTGGCTGTGCTGTTGGAGGCCGTGGATGTGGAGTCTCTTCCTTTTTTTGCTGGTAGCTGTGCTGGTGGAGGCCGTGGATGTGGAGTCTCTTTCTTTTTTTGCTGGTGGCTGTGCTTGTGGAGGCCGTGGATGTGGAGTCTCTTCCTTTTTTTGCTGTAGCTGTGCTGTTGGTGGCCGTGGATGTGGAGTCTCTTCCTTTTTTCGCTGGTGGCTGTGCTGGTGGAGGCCGTGGATGTGGAGTCTCTTCCTTTTTTTGCTGGTGGCTGTGCTGGTGGAGGCCGTGGATGTGGAGTCTCTTCCTTTTTTTGCTGGTAGCTGTGCTGTTGGAGGCCGTGGATGTGGAGTCTTTCCTTTTTTTGCTGGTAGCTGTGCTGTTGGAGGCCGTGGATGTGGAGTCTCTTCCTTTTTTTGCTGGTAGCTGTGCTGGTGGAGGCCGTGGATGTGGAGTCTCTTCCTTTTTTGCTGGTGGCTGTGCTGGTGGAGGCCGTGGATGTGGAGTCTCTTCCTTTTTTTGCTGGTAGCTGTGCTGGTGGAGGCCGTGGTTGTGGAGTCTCTTCCCCTTTTTGCTGGTAGCTGTGCTGGTGGAGGCCGTGGATGTGGAGTCTCTTCCTTTCTTTGCTGGTAGCTGTGCTGTTGGAGGCCGTGGATGTGGAGTCTCTTCCTTTTTTTGCTGGTAGCTGTGCTGGTGGAGGCCGTGTATGTGGAGTCTCTTCCTTTGTTTGCTGGTAGCTGTGCTGGTGGAGGCCGTGGATGTGCAGTCTCTTCCTTTGTTTGCTGGTAGCTGTGCTGGTGGAGGCCGTGGATGTGGAGTCTCTTCCTTTTTTTGCTGGTAGCTGTGCTGGTGGAGGCCGTGGATGTGGAGTCTCTTCCTTTTTTTGCTGGTAGCTGTGCTGGTGGAAGCCGTGGATGTGGAGTCTCTTCCTTTCTTTGCTGGTAGCTGTGCTGGTGGAGGCCGTGGATGTGGAGTCTCTTTCTTTTTTTGCTGGTGGCTGTGCTGTTGGAGGCCGTGGATGTGGAGTCTCTTCCTTTTTTTGCTGGTGGCTGTGCTGTTGGAGGCCGTGGATGTGGAGTCTCTTCCTTTTTTTGCTGGTGGCTGTGCTGTTGGAGGCCGTGGATGTGGAGTCTCTTCCTTTTTTTGCTGGTGGCTGTGCTGGTGGAGGCCGTGGATGTGGAGTCTCTTTCTTTTTTTGCTGGTGGCTGTGCTGTTGGTGGCCGTGGATGTGGAGTCTCTTCCTTTTTTTGCTGGTGGCTGTGCTGTTGGAGGCCGTGGATGTGGAGTCTCTTCCTTTTTTTGCTGGTGGCTGTGCTGTTGGAGGCCGTGGATGTGGAGTCTCTTCCTTTTTTTGCTGGTAGCTGTGCTGGTGGAGGCCGTGGATGTGGAGTCTCTTCCCCTTTTTGCTGGTAGCTGTGCTGGTGGAGGCCGTGGATGTGGAGTCTCTTCCTTTTTTTGCTGGTAGCTGTGCTGGTGGAGGCCGTGGATGTGGAGTCTCTTCCTTTTTTTGCTGGTGGCTGTGCTGGTGGAGGCCGTGGATGTGGAGTCTCTTCCTTTTTTTGCTGGTGGCTGTGCTGTTGGAGGCCGTGGATGTGGAGTCTCTTCCTTTTTTTGCTGGTGGCTGTGCTGTTGGAGGCCGTGGATGTGGAGTCTCTTCCTTTTTTTGCTGGTAGCTGTGCTGGTGGAAGCCGTGGATGTGGAGTCTCTTTCTTTTTTTGCTGGTGGCTGTGCTTGTGGAGGCCGTGGATGTGGAGTCTCTTCCTTTTTTTGCTGTAGCTGTGCTGTTGGTGGCCGTGGATGTGGAGTCTCTTCCTTTTTTTGCTGGTGGCTGTGCTGGTGGAGGCCGTGGATGTGGAGTCTCTTCCTTTTTTTGCTGGTAGCTGTGCTGGTGGAGGCCGTGGATGTGGAGTCTCTTTCTTTTTTTGCTGGTGGCTGTGCTGTTGGTGGCCGTGGATGTGGAGTCTCTTCCTTTTTTTGCTGGTGGCTGTGCTGTTGGAGGCCGTGGATGTGGAGTCTCTTCCTTTTTTTGCTGGTGGCTGTGCTGTTGGAGGCCGTGGATGTGGAGTCTCTTCCTTTTTTTGCTGGTAGCTGTGCTGTTGGAGGCCGTGGATGTGGAGTCTCTTTCTTTTTTTGCTGGTAGCTGTGCTGTTGGAGGCCGTGGATGTGGAGTCTCTTCCTTTTTTTGCTGGTAGCTGTGCTGTTGGAGGCCGTGGATGTGGAGTCTCTTCCTTTTTTTGCTGGTAGCTGTGCTGGTGGAGGCCGTGGATGTGGAGTCTCTTCCTTTCTTTGCTGGTAGCTGTGCTGGTGGAGGCCGTGGATGTGGAGTCTCTTCCTTTTTTGCTGGTGGCTGTGCTGGTGGAGGCCGTGGATGTGGAGTCTCTTCCTTTTTTTGCTGGTAGCTGTGCTGGTGGAGGCCGTGGTTGTGGAGTCTCTTCCCCTTTTTGCTGGTAGCTGTGCTGGTGGAGGCCGTGGATGTGGAGTCTCTTCCTTTCTTTGCTGGTAGCTGTGCTGTTGGAGGCCGTGGATGTGGAGTCTCTTCCTTTTTTTGCTGGTAGCTGTGCTGGTGGAGGCCGTGTATGTGGAGTCTCTTCCTTTGTTTGCTGGTAGCTGTGCTGGTGGAGGCCGTGGATGTGCAGTCTCTTCCTTTGTTTGCTGGTAGCTGTGCTGGTGGAGGCCGTGGATGTGGAGTCTCTTCCTTTTTTTGCTGGTAGCTGTGCTGGTGGAGGCCGTGGATGTGGAGTCTCTTCCTTTTTTTGCTGGTAGCTGTGCTGGTGGAAGCCGTGGATGTGGAGTCTCTTCCTTTCTTTGCTGGTAGCTGTGCTGGTGGAGGCCGTGGATGTGGAGTCTCTTTCTTTTTTTGCTGGTGGCTGTGCTGTTGGAGGCCGTGGATGTGGAGTCTCTTCCTTTTTTTGCTGGTGGCTGTGCTGTTGGAGGCCGTGGATGTGGAGTCTCTTCCTTTTTTTGCTGGTGGCTGTGCTGTTGGAGGCCGTGGATGTGGAGTCTCTTCCTTTTTTTGCTGGTGGCTGTGCTGGTGGAGGCCGTGGATGTGGAGTCTCTTTCTTTTTTTGCTGGTGGCTGTGCTGTTGGTGGCCGTGGATGTGGAGTCTCTTCCTTTTTTTGCTGGTGGCTGTGCTGTTGGAGGCCGTGGATGTGGAGTCTCTTCCTTTTTTTGCTGGTGGCTGTGCTGTTGGAGGCCGTGGATGTGGAGTCTCTTCCTTTTTTTGCTGGTAGCTGTGCTGGTGGAGGCCGTGGATGTGGAGTCTCTTCCCCTTTTTGCTGGTAGCTGTGCTGGTGGAGGCCGTGGATGTGGAGTCTCTTCCTTTTTTTGCTGGTAGCTGTGCTGTTGGAGGCCGTGGATGTGGTGTCTCTTCCTTTTTTTGCTGGTGGCTGTGCTGGTGGAGGCCGTGGATGTGGAGTCTCTTCCTTTTTTTGCTGGTGGCTGTGCTGTTGGAGGCCGTGGATGTGGAGTCTCTTCCTTTTTTTGCTGGTGGCTGTGCTGTTGGAGGCCGTGGATGTGGAGTCTCTTCCTTTTTTTGCTGGTAGCTGTGCTGGTGGAGGCCGTGGATGTGGAGTCTCTTTCTTTTTTTGCTGGTGGCTGTGCTTGTGGAGGCCGTGGATGTGGAGTCTCTTCCTTTTTTTGCTGTAGCTGTGCTGTTGGTGGCCGTGGATGTGGAGTCTCTTCCTTTTTTCGCTGGTGGCTGTGCTGGTGGAGGCCGTGGATGTGGAGTCTCTTCCTTTTTTTGCTGGTAGCTGTGCTGGTGGAGGCCGTGGATGTGGAGTCTCTTTCTTTTTTTGCTGGTGGCTGTGCTGTTGGTGGCCGTGGATGTGGAGTCTCTTCCTTTTTTTGCTGGTGGCTGTGCTGTTGGAGGCCGTGGATGTGGAGTCTCTTCCTTTTTTTGCTGGTGGCTGTGCTGTTGGAGGCCGTGGATGTGGAGTCTCTTCCTTTTTTTGCTGGTAGCTGTGCTGTTGGAGGCCGTGGATGTGGAGTCTCTTTCTTTTTTTGCTGGTAGCTGTGCTGTTGGAGGCCGTGGATGTGGAGTCTCTTCCTTTTTTTGCTGGTAGCTGTGCTGTTGGAGGCCGTGGATGTGGAGTCTCTTCCTTTTTTTGCTGGTAGCTGTGCTGGTGGAGGCCGTGGATGTGGAGTCTCTTCCTTTCTTTGCTGGTAGCTGTGCTGGTGGAGGCCGTGGATGTGGAGTCTCTTCCTTTTTTTGCTGGTGGCTGTGCTGGTGGAGGCCGTGGATGTGGAGTCTCTTCCTTTTTTTGCTGGTAGCTGTGCTGGTGGAGGCCGTGGATGTGGAGTCTCTTCCCCTTTTTGCTGGTAGCTGTGCTGGTGGAGGCCGTGGATGTGGAGTCTCTTCCTTTCTTTGCTGGTAGCTGTGCTGTTGGAGGCCGTGGATGTGGAGTCTCTTCCTTTTTTTGCTGGTAGCTGTGCTGGTGGAGGCCGTGGATGTGGAGTCTCTTCCTTTGTTTGCTGGTAGCTGTGCTGGTGGAGGCCGTGGATGTGCAGTCTCTTCCTTTGTTTGCTGGTAGCTGTGCTGGTGGAGGCCGTGGACGTGGAGTCTCTTCCTTTTTTTGCTGGTAGCTGTGCTGGTGGAGGCCGTGGATGTGGAGTCTCTTCCTTTCTTTGCTGGTAGCTGTGCTGGTGGAGGCCGTGGATGTGGAGTCTCTTCCTTTTTTTGCTGTAGCTGTGCTGGTGGAGGCCGTGGATGTGGAGTCTCTTCCTTTTTTTGCTGTAGCTGTGCTGGTGGAGGCCGTGGATGTGGAGTCTCTTCCCCTTTTTGCTGGTAGCTGTGCTGGTGGAGGCCGTGGATGTGGAGTCTCTTCCTTTCTTTGCTGGTAGCTGTGCTGGTGGAGGCCGTGGATGTGGAGTCTCTTCCTTTCTTTGCTGGTAGCTGTGCTGGTGGAGGCCGTGGATGTGGAGTCTCTTCCTTTCTTTGCTGGTAGCTGTGCTGGTGGAGGCCGTGGATGTGGAGTCTCTTCCTTTTTTTTGCTGTAGCTGTGCTGGTGGAGGCCGTGGATGTGGAGTCTCTTCCTTTTTTTGCTGGTGGCTGTGCTGGTGGAGGCCGTGGATGTGGAGTCTCTTCCTTTTTTTGCTGGTAGCTGTGCTGGTGGAGGCCGTGGATGTGGAGTCTCTTCCCCTTTTTGCTGGTAGCTGTGCTGGTGGAGGCCGTGGATGTGGAGTCTCTTCCTTTTTTTGCTGGTGGCTGTGCTGGTGGAGGCCGTGGATGTGGAGTCTCTTCCTTTTTTTGCTGGTAGCTGTGCTGGTGGAGGCCGTGGATGTGGAGTCTCTTCCTTTTTTTGCTGGTGGCTGTGCTGGTGGAGGCCGTGGATGTGGAGTCTCTTCCTTTTTTTGTTGGTGGCTGTGCTGGTGGAGGCCGTGGATGTGGAGTCTCTTCCTTTTTTTGCTGGTAGCTGTGCTGGTGGAGGCCGTGGATGTGGAGTCTCTTCTTTTCTTTGCTGGTAGCTGTGCTGGTGGAGGCCGTGGATGTGGAGTCTCTTCCTTTCTTTGCTGGTAGCTGTGCTGTTGGAGGCCGTGGATGTGGAGTCTCTTCCTTTTTTTGCTGGTAGCTGTGCTGGTGGAGGCCGTGGATGTGGAGTCTCTTCCTTTTTTTGCTGGTAGCTGTGCTGGTGGAGGCCGTGGATGTGGAGTCTCTTCTTTTCTTTGCTGGTAGCTGTGCTGGTGGAGGCCGTGGATGTGGAGTCTCTTCCTTTCTTTGCTGGTAGCTGTGCTGTTGGAGGCCGTGGATGTGGAGTCTCTTCCTTTTTTTGCTGGTAGCTGTGGTGATGGAGGCCGTGGATGTGGAGTCTCTTCCTTTTTTTGCTGGTAGCTGTGCTGGTGGAGGCCGTGGATGTGGAGTCTCTTCTTTTCTTTGCTGGTAGCTGTGCTGGTGGAGGCCGTGGATGTGGAGTTTCTTGAGCATGCTGGATACTTTTTACAATGGCTGTTGCTCCATCACTTCTGGGGGTCACTTTTCTGCTCTCAATATATGGCCTCACCAGGGATTTTCCCAATTCCTCAAGAAATAATCTTCTTTTATGCAGCTTATTCCGGTTCCAATCGGGGTCGATTTCTCTCCATAAGACAAATGCATTGTATGCAGAAACGTCCAGTATGTTATAAAATAAAATCATTGGCCACCGATTGGTTTTGCGTTTGCATGTATATGTTGATATTGCTTGGTCTAAAGTATCAACTGCTCCCTTTGTGGCAATATAATCCAAAATAATGTCAGGCTTTCTGTCTTCTCTATCACTTACGGCATTGTCATGGTGCATTGTGCTCATTAGAATTACCTGTTTGGTTTTTTTGGAACATAATGAACAACAGTTGTATTTCCAGAAAAATAAAAAGTAGAACTGTACACCTCTCTCTTGCTAAGGATACCTTGCGGTAGTTCAGGTTTGTTTTTTCTCATAGTACCCAGCATGGTAAAATGTTTTTTCTTCAACATCTGGCCTAGTTGATAGGATGTAAAAAAGTTGTCACATGTGACATTTTGTCCTTTTAGTCCATGAGTCAAATCTAGAACAACACGCATACCCTGATTTTTTTCAGGTCTTTCATCAGGGGTTTTTCCTGTATACACCATTTTGAGATGAAGTACACATAAAAAAACATAACTTTTGCAGTCAGAAATAATCAGAGACCTGTAGAACAGTATAAAATGCTATCGGGTCATATTGACCCGAACAGTACAAGTGTAACAATCAGCGAGTAGCAAAAAGTAAACAAAAAAAAAAAAAAAACAAAAGCAAAAAAAAAATGTAGAGCTCCACAAATGAGGAGAAGTCAAGGAACCACTAGTTTCAAATCCTCATTAAAAAAAATCTGCAGGGTCTCAAAAATCATTTCGGGTCATATTGACCCGAACAGTACAGCAGGGTTAAAGGCGATGGAAGGTGCGTAGTTGTGAGAGGTTGTGAGAATCTTACCTTCGTTTTTCCTATAGGTGGGGCAGACAGGACCAGAGCGCTTCGGAGTGAAACATGCACATGCTGAGATGAAACAATGGTGGTTTATTTTCTCCAAAGGTTAGGACATGCAGAGTGCAGTAATCCAAGTACTTGGCATTGTAATTCTCCAGCGATGCTTGCCTCTGAAGCTACTACGTGGTCAGAAGACTTTGCTCCTAGTAGCTCCAATCCAATATGGGATGTTGTTCTCACAGACTCTGGTTTGTAAATGAACATACCAGGATGTGATGCAAGAGGGTCATCAGACACTCCCATGGGCTGGACAAAAGAAACAGAGGAGCCGAAAGGTCTGACCAGTAGATGGCAGCAGAGACAAGCATAAAAAACATTAAATAACAGTTTTAACTAAGACAAATAGAAACAGCACACTCCCCGTCTGAAATTCACTTTGGGGATTTCACTATTGAGTCCATAATACAACCTGAAAGGAAAGGCATGTTAAATGCAAAAACAAGCTCAATTGAGTCCAAAGCAAGAAGGATGGCTCAAAGTTCAGGTCCTTTAGCGTTCATCCTGTAGGGACGCTCTCTATGGGTAAAAGCAGAACAAGTTCGTGGATTGGCCTTGCAAAGGTCTTCGTCTCACCTTTCCTGATGACCTTTAGCTCCACCTTCCGACCATTGCCGTCCTGACTAGGCAGTATCCTAGTAATTAGTCCCATAGGCCAGTCAGTCCTTTCTGTGGTCTGATCTTTCATGAGGACTAGGTCTCCTTCCTTGAGGTTCGGCTTGGGATGTCCCCACTTCTTTCTTCCTTGAAGAATGGTGAGGTATTCCTTCCTCCATCGGTTCCAGAAGTAGTCAGCCAAGTATTGAACCCGTTTCCAGTGTTTTTGATAAGTGTTCGCGTGGGTGAACTCTCCACTGGGCATTACCGCGTTGTTAGTTTTTTGGGTAATGAGAATAGTAGGAGTTAATATGGTTGGTGTTTCTGGATCCATGGTCACCGGCACAAGGGGTCTTGAATTGATAATGGCTGAGACTTCAGCTAAAAGAGTGACTAGAGTCTCATGTGTGAGTCTTGAGGAATTGACGTCCATTAGCATGGAGTTCAAGATGTTGCGTGAAATCCCGATCATCCTCTCCCAGGAGCCTCCCATGTGAGAACTGTGAGGGGGATTGAAGATCCAGGTGCAACCTTTCTCTGCCAGCTGATCTTGGATAGGTTTGGTGTCGATGTTCAGTTCTCTACATGCACCGACGAAGTTGCTTCCACGGTCAGACCTCAGCTGTTTCACTGGTCCTCTGATGGCAAGGAACCTTCTCAAGGCGTTGAATAGGCTGGAGGTATCCATGGACTCTAACACCTCAATATGAACGGCTCGAACACTCATGCAGGTGAATAACACAGCCCACCGCTTGCTGTTTGCTTGGCCTCCGCGAGTTCTGCGTGTGGACACCATCCATGGTCCGAAAACGTCTAGGCCCACGTAGGTGAAAGGTGGCTCTGTAGAAAGTCTGTCTGTAGGCAAGTCAGCCATTTGCTGGTACAGTTGTTTTCCTCTGTCTTTATGACAGTGCACACAATCGTGTAGTATTTGTGCTACACGTCTCTTCATTCCAATAATCCAGAGGCCTGCAGACCGTAAAGCACCTTCTGTAATTTGCCTGCCTTGGTGTTCAGTCTTTTCATGGTGGTGTCGGATCAGCAAGACTGTAACATGGTGTTTGTTGGGCATGATGAGAGGATTTTGTTCTGCAACTCCAAGATGAGCCTGGTTCAAACGACCGCCAACTCTCAGTAAGCCGAAACTGTCGATGACTGGGTTTAAATTGGCGAGAGGACTTCTTAATGGAATCTGCTGTTTGTTGTATAAACACTTCCATTCTATGGCGAATTCACTCTGTTGGAGGTGGCGTATTATGAGGGACTCGCTATGGGAGACGTCCTCAGCAGAAAGGGCTTTGTGGCAGACATGCCAGCGATGACAGTCTTTGGTTTTAAGGTCAGTACGACAGCATCTGGCGATATGCACTAACCTAGCGACAGTCCTGACGAGCCTCATCCAGCTGGAGAAACGTTCAAAGCGTTGGCAACCGAGGTTGGAAGTTTTTTCTGCAGTGGTGGCCAGGGTATTGACTTCAGCTCGGACATCTGGATCGTTGTCTGGATCTAGGATGCTGAAGGCTTCCTGGACACCTTCTTCTGGCTGTCTCAGCAGGAACTCTGGACCTGTAAGCCAAGAAGAGTTAGCAAAAGAACTTATAGACGTAGGTCTAGTTGCGTGATCTGCTGGATTCAGTTCAGTTGGTACAGGTTCTGCTACGTTGTTGCAGACTTCTTTGTCCATAAAGGCGACGCTGTGTTCTCTCATTTCAGGTTTGCTGTTCATGGAACGCTGAAGAGAGTTAAATCTGGTCTGAGCTTGAGCTCGGTTGTTTGGGAGTCTTACCCTGGTAGATCGGAAGGGTAATGGAGAGACCCAATGGTTGTTTTTGTCTTTAGAAAACTCACAGTCCATTATTCCGATGAATTCTCTGTCCTCTACTGACAAGGCTGCTTTATCGTCGTCCTTGGTTGTGAGAAAGACTGATCTTCCCAAGTTGTCGATATGCAGAGAAGAAGCGATGTCAGGTAGCTGTATTGTGTCTGGAGACTTCTCTTTCACTCCATAGTGATGAGGACATGGCTTTAAGCAGGTTGTGCGCCCATCTCCATGCACATAAGTCTTGAAGGAATCAATTTCTGATCGATCAACGCACACATTTCTTATGACTACCCATCCCAAGTCCAGTCTCTGGGCGTATGGTGCATAGTCAGGCCCATTACACTGCTGTCACACCTTGTGTACCCTTAGATTGTCTCTGCCGAGCAGGAGTAGAATCTCTGCGTTATTGTCCAGAGGTGGGATAACACAAGCGAGGTGTCTCAGGTGTGGTTGATGAAATGAAGCTTCTGGGGTAGGAATTTCATTCCTGTGGCTGGGTATTTGGTCACATTCAGCGAGCGTTGGTAGAGGTATTTCAGTCTTCCCATTGATAGGAGAAGCAATGAATCCCTGGGCTCTTCTGCCGCTAGTCTCTATGCGACCCGAGCAGGTGTTCAAGGTGTAGAGTTCTGATGGTCCATTAATTCCGAAGGCTTCAAAGAATTTGGTTCCTGCTAGGGACCGGTTGCTTTGGTCGTCCATGATGGCATACACCTTCATTGCCTTTTCTGGATGTCCCTCGGGATAAACCTTGATGAGGCATATTCGGGCACAACATTGCTGTGTTTGGCCCTCTCCACATACCTCTGAGCATGAGCAGGAGACGGCTGTGGTGGTGTCAGTCTGATTCTTGGGCTCCCCGCCATGACTTGGAGTGGGAGTGGTGGTGACTGCAGCCGGTGTGTCTCTAGCTAGCTGGGTTGGGTGCATGGCTGAAACGTGTTTTTCACTATGACACTCCTCACACTTGACAATGGATTTACAGTCCTTGGCCATGTGCTCAAGTGATGCGCAGCATTTGAAACAGATCCCAAGCTCTGTGAGGACTTTCTTGCGCTCCTGTAGGGTTTTAGATCTAAACCCTCTGCACTTGTTCAGTGAATGCGGTTTTTTATGGATGGGACATTCTTGATTGAAAGACTTATCTCGTGATGAGATGGTGTACTGTTTATCTGTGCGTGCTGCAGGTGATGGTAGCTCAGTCTTCCTGACACTCACAGTGTTCTTAATGTCTCTGCGTTTGTGTATGGCACCTTCATACCTTGATGATGATGATGTTGCAGCTGCCGAAGTGTTGAACTCTAGGAAGTCGAGGCTGGGGTCGTTCCTCATCTGGGCCTGCTCATCGATGAACTTGCAGAACTGAATAAATGGGGGAAAGGTGACGTCATGCACTCTTTTGTACCTTGAGACTGACGTTGCCCATTTCTCCTGCAGACTGTATGGCAGCTTCACCACGATTGGGTTCACTCCATGGGCTGTATCCAGGTAGCACAGCCCAGACAGACGAGGATCTCTTTTGGCGAGCTCCAGCTCCATGAGCAGATCACTTAGGTCTTGAAGCTTGTAGACTTCTTTAAGGTTGATCTTTGGGATGTCCTGCAGTCTCTTGAATAGGGCTTTCTCTATTGCTTCTGCGCTGCCAAAGGTGCGTTCCAGAGAGTAGTAGAGAATGGGTTTCACAGCCGCGCCAAAAGACTACTGGATTCTTCTCAGATTAATGTTTCTTTTATTTCATAACAGGTCAAGTCTACGCGTTTCAGAAGGACACAGCTCCCTTCTTCAGGACAAACCAGCAAAGATTTGATGATTCTTTGCTGGTTTGTCCTGAAGAAGGGAGCTGTGTCCTTCTGAAACGCGTAGACTTGACCTGTTATGAAATAAAAGAAACATTAATCTGAGAAGAATCCAGTAGTCTTTTGGCGCGGCTGTGAAACCCATTCTCTACTACTCTCTGTTATCTGCCTCTTGGGGACCGCTGCCGGGACTTGGTGTTACATGCTGCTATAGGTGTTGTGACTGTCACAACCCGAATTGGTGAGTAGGATTATTCTTTGCTTCACCCTATATATATTGGGGTAAGACCCTATTGCGCTTTCTTTTTCCACAGTTTTCACTTAAAGGTGCGTTCCAGTCTCTGCCATGCAGCAGCGAGACCTGCTTCTGCTTGTCCCACATAGATGGTTCTGAGGCTCTTGATACGGTTTGTAGAGCCTGGGCCCAACCACTTGATCAGGAGGTCGAGCTCCTGTTCCGCAGTGAAGTTGAGATTGGCGATGGCTGCCTTGAAAGTTGCTTTCCAGGCCCTGTAGCTCTCTGCACGATCATCAAATTTCGTGAGACTAGTGTTGATTAGCTCTCTGCTCACCATGAACCTGGCAAACTCAGACATATCTGATTTCTCACCACTTGTTGCCACGACGACTCGTGATGCCCCTGGGGCGTATGGGCTGCCTGGCGTGAATGGATGAGATGTTCCCGGGTAAAATGACGTTGCTGCAGGGTTGAGCTGTGGTTTAGCCTCTGTAGATTCTGATGACCGCTGCTTGAGCTGTAGAAGTGGGTCAGGAAACACTTGGTTGCCATCTTGCCGTGGTGACTGTGTTTGAGAGGGCACCTCTCGGTGACTGTTATTAATTTGCTCGGGTGCTTTAGGTGGCACTGGCACTGGTAGAGGTAAGTTGGAGGTTTCGGTGTTGTCGGCTTGGACGCTACTGCAAACCGGGGTTGCTACAGGTAACTGATTCAGTACATAGTCTCTTGTGCGATCAACTGGATTGTCTGCTTCTAGTGGTGGCAAGTCAGCTGGATCAGGACCTTGGATCAATGCTTGCTCAAGTAGTCTCACTTTAGCTAGCGCAACTTCCTCTTCCATCTGTGACCGAATAATCTTTATCCGAGCCTCCGCTTCTGCCCTTTTGGCTTCCGCTTTAGCAGCTTCTGCTTTTGCATGGGCTTCTGCTTTAGCGGCTTCTGCTTTTGCAAGGGCTTCTGCTTTAGCAGCTTCTGCTTTTGCAAGGGCTTCTGCTTTAGCAGCTTCTGCTTTTGCAAGGGCTTCTGCTTTAGCGGCTTCTGCTTTTGCAAGGGCTTCTGCTTTAGCGGCTTCTGCTTTTGGAAGGCTTCTGCTTTTGCAAGGGCTTCTGCTTCTGCCCTTTTGGCTTCTGCTTTAGCGGCTTCTGCTTTTGCAAGGGCTTCTGCTTTAGCAGCTTCTGCTTTTGCAAGGGCTTCTGCTTTAGCGGCTTCTGCTTTTGCAAGGGCTTCTGCTTTAGCGGCTTCTGCTTTTGGAAGGCTTCTGCTTTAGCAGCTTCTGCTTTTGCAAGGGCTTCTGCTTCTGCCCTTTTGGCTTCTGCTTTAGCGGCTTCTGCTTTTGCAAGGGCTTCTGCTTTAGCGGCTTCTGCTTTTGCAAGGGCTTCTGCTTCTGTCCTTTTGGCTTCTTCCTCTACTTCTCTTTCTGTGAAGGAACGTCTCACCTTGGATTCTTCCGCTCTTATGTGGGCCTCTAGTATCCTGTCGCTCAGGGCTGAGCTTCTTGAGGATGATGACCCGGATGACCGAGAGGAACGTCTAGATGAGGTTGATCGGTGTGATCTGGTTTCTTGCTGGAGAGAGATACGGTGTTCGGCCTTGTCTATGGCATCTTGCACCTTGGCATCTCTTGCCTTGTCTACCTCTTCTGCCTTGCTCAGGTCTGAAAGAGCTTCATCAATTTTAGAGTCTTTTAGAAAGGTAATGTACCTTGTTGACAGTCTATTGTATCTTTCATGAGCTGTGTTCAGCCGTTGCAGAGCGGCTTGTAAGCATGTGGCATCACCTGATGAGGATTCAAGTCTTGGCATGTAATAGGTGACTCGTTCCCACTCTTCTTCCAGGTGTTCACATAGCTCATCTTTCATAGTGTGATAGTTTTCAGTGGCCTTTATCGTGGGTTTGGAAGAGCGCTTCGGTCGGACAACTTGGTCTGCTGAAAGCGTGGGCTCTGCCTCCTGGGCTTCATAATGGACAGTATCAGGTTGTATTTGCTCTGTTTCAGCAGTGGGGGACTGTCCAAGGTCTTTTTCGGCCATTTTGATTTAAGGTGTACTGTCTCTTTAAGAAACTTGACTTTTGAATAGGGGTCCAAAAATCGTTGTGCAGCTCTGCAAGGACTCCCTGATGAGATTCCCAAGGTGTCTTTAGTAAAACTTGGGGTTCGCAGTGCAGCGATGTGCAGTAATGAGGTATAATGTACTGCAAGTCTATAGAAGGGGTAAGGCTAGAGGGAAACAACAGGTGCATAAACTGTCCCTTTACAATGCAGCAGAGGTGACACAGGACGTGGCAGATGGGAGAGCTTCCCCTTAGGCTTGTCCAGGCATGCACTGTGCAGGCAGACTAGTGCACAAGGCTTGTTGTTAAGCAGATTACATGGGAAGTTACAGGGCTCTTAGGGATCTGTAGCCGGGGTATTGAGCTCTTAAGCAGTCTTCTGACTGTTCTGTCCCCACTTAAAGACGATGGAAGGCGCGTAGTTGTGAGAGGTTGTGAGAGTCTTACCTTCGTTTTTCCTATAGGTAGGGCAGACAGGACCAGAGCGCTCCAGAGTGAAACATGCACAAGCTGAGATGAAACAATGGTGGTTTATTTTCTCCAAAGGTTAGGACATGCAGAGTACAGTAATCCAAGTACCTGGCATTGTAATTCTCCAGCGATGCTTGCCTCTGAAGCTACTACGTGGTCAGAAGACTTTGCTCCTAGTAGCTCCAATAAGGGATGTTGTTCTCACAAACTCTGGTTTGGAAATGAACATACCAGGATGTGATGCAAGAGGGTCATCAGACACTCACATGGGCTGGGCAAAAGAAACAGAGGAGCCGAAAGGTCTGACCAGTAGATGGCAGCAGAGACAAGCATGAAAAACATTAAATAACAGTTTTAACTAAGACAAATAGAAACAGCACAGGGCCTACCGGGGGAATTCCCCGGTACCCCGGTGAGCCAGTCCGGCCCTGCACAAACACAAGGAGACCAACCCTTTTCTTTAATCACAACTCTTTACTGTAGGATTCATTCTCATTTACAGCTTTGTGTTCCAGATAGGAGACACAAATCTTTCTGCTTTACACAGCATTAGAGACACAGGTCAATTTGCGTCTGATCTAACTTGGCTGGTGAGTCCCAATACAACCCAGTCCACTGTTACAGCACACACTGTGACAGTCACCATCCTTGCCTGCAGTCGTAAATCTGTGACGCCCTGGACTAGCCAGGTAGTCACAGACATAAAAACTTACACACCCCCACCCTAGACAGTTACAACAGTCAGACAAAAACCCTTGTTGCCTCCCTGCAGGGTCTGATGTCCACACCAGGTGGGGCGGAGCCAGGAGGTTGGTCCCACCCACCGACGAGTTCACAGGCCTGGAGGCGGGAAAAGCAGGAGATGAGTTTAGGAGTTGAAAGTGAGAGGACAGTAACTGCAAGTCTCTGGGTCAGAGCCCAGGCACTGACAGCAAGGTTGGCAGATGGTGGTGGCCGTCTGCAGGAGTTAGCGGAATTCTGCAGAGCCGTAGGACCAGGGTCTGGCGTTGGCCCGCCGGTACCGAACCGGGGAGCTGAGTGAAGCTAAGCACACAGGCAGGGCCACCGGACCACGACCAGGCTTGGAGCCGCCAACAATAGTCAAATCCGAGTGTGACAGGAACCCCAGGGGTTTCCCAACAACCAAGACCCAACAGAAGGCAACACTCCACACCGAGAGGATATACAGCCACCGCCATAGGCTAGAGATCCAAGGGCCAGCGCCTGCGGGCAAAACAGGCTCCTACAGCACCTATATGCAAGGGAGCGGACTACCGGTGGGCAACCACAAGAGTCAGAACATTCTAACAGGTGCAGGGAAAGACAGCCACCATCAGCCGTCCGGAGAGAGCACAACAACATTGCAGCCAGCTGCGGGACCCGTCCATCTGGCCGTTTGGTTTACCAGAGACTCTGTCATTAATTGCCTGAGTGAGTACACCAATGCCGTCCGGCACCACGCCGCGCTGTCCCTGCAACCCTGCACCCCAGCCATCCAGCCTCCCCGTTACACCACCGGGCCCCGGGATCACCAACCCCTACCCATGGAGGGGACAACATCCTAGCTGCTCCCTACCATCTCTGCCAAGATCCCCGTCACCAGCAGCGGTGGTGCCATCATCACCACGTCCCGTGGGTGGCGTCACGAACTCTCTCCCCAAACAAACAATCCCCTTTTCACTCACGGGTGAGGAGCGCTGCTCGAGTCCCCGGGTCCGGCCCACCGCTTGAGCCACCGAGCAGCAGCAGCAGAAACCCCGGACCCGAGCGTGGTGAGCGCGTCCCCTCCGCCCGCGACACATCCAGTTTCCTTTGGAGTCCCATATTGACTGGAGTAAAGCTTTGCACTCCCAGACATCTAGTGGAAAACCGTTCAGTTGGTTGACTACGTTCACACGCCAGTTGAGATTAACCTGGTACCTTCACAGTTAAGGGGCCTGGTCTCTAGAGTCCTGCTCGAGTAGAAGTCACCCAGTACCTTAATGGTTTAATGGCCTGGTGTTTAGAGTTCCATCCTCCGCCACCCATCGTCTGGGACCACCCCGTTCGAGGATCAATTTCAAGGTACAACACTGCTCACACCTTGTGTCTCTGGCCTCTTTTGAGATTCACGCTATCTTGCATCCTGTCTCCTGCTCTCCATCGCCAAAAACCACCCACTGTAAGCGACCTTCACGAAAGAGTATATGCTCACTAGGCCTTCACTAACCCTTTCTAGAATGAACCGTTGCTTTCTCTCTCAGTTGATCCCTCCCGGGGTGGGCTAATCCCAACACTTTACTTCTGGCGCTCTAGTCATAAAATCATAGAATCATAGAATATTAGAGTTGGAATGGACCTCCTGGGTCTTCTAGTGCAATCCCCTGCTCAAAGCAGGATTAACCAACTTCACCAAGTCCACCAACTTCATTACTAAACTTCCTCAATAAATACTATACAGTACATTATCACTGTTACGGTTGCTGTGGCATTGGAGACTATGTTCGGATTTCTTGCTACTGCACATGTGTAAGCGCTGGAGACTAAAGGCTACTTTACATGCTGCGATATCGGTCCTGATATCGCTAGCGTGGGTACCCTTCCCCATCTGTTGTGCGACACGGGCAAATCGCTGCCCGTGCCGCACAACATCGCGCAGACCCGTCACACATACTCCTGCCCGGCGACGTCGCTGTGACCGGCGAACCGCCTCCTTTCTAAGGGGGCGGTCCGTGCGGCGTCACAGCGACGTCACTGAGCGGCTGCCCAATAGCAGCGGAGGGGCGGAGCTGAGCGGGACGTAACATCCCGCCCACCTCCTTCCTTCCGCATAGCGGCCGGGAGGCAGGTAAGGAGAGGTTCCTCGTTCCTGCGGCGTCACACATAGCGATGTGTGCTGCCGCAGGAGCGACGAACTACATCGTTACTGCTGCAGTAACGATAATCGAGAATGGACCCCCATGTCACCGATGAGCGATTTTGCACGTTTTTGCAACGATGCAAAATCGCTCATCGGTGTCACACGCAGCAACATCGCTAATGCGGCCGGATGTGCGTTACAAATTCCGTGACCCCAACGAGTCCGCATTAGCGATGTCGCAGCGTGTAAAGCCCCCTTTAGTCCTATCTTGGAGCCATTGCACATGTGCGGGTGACATCATCGCTGACACGAGGTCACATGTCTCTGACACCTTCTATGCCGATTGGTCGTTGGCCATGTGCTTGTGACGCTTTGCTTGGTGATAGGCCAGCGTGACGTCATTGCTGTCATTCTGGCAGCGGATTGGCTCTGGTGTCCTCCATCTTGGATGAGGCACAGAGTCTATATAAGACCCTGACGCACGCCGCCCGGCGCTCAGTCCTCTTGGTTCATGCATGAGGGTAGACGCTCTGTGCACGTCCCTCTAGGCATCTCTCTGTCTATGTTAGGTGAGCGCTACCGGCAGGGTAGCGTTCTTATACCTTATAGCTTCGGCTGCAGTCCGTATCCTTACCTCTTAGTGGAGCGGACCTAGGCAGGTGCCATATCTAGTGCTTCGTGTCCTCGCACACTAGTGGAGCGAACGCAGGTAGGAGCTTTGTGCGGCTTACGCTGCTGTCCGTCTCCTGGCACCGCTAGAGGAACAGACCTAGGCAGGTGCCATATCTAGTGCTTCGTGTCCTCGCACACTAGTGGAGCGAACGCAGGTAGGAGCTTTGTGCGGCTTACGCTGCTGTCCGTCTCCTGGCACCGCTAGAGGAACGGACCTAGGTAGGTGCCATTTCACACTCACTGCTTTTGTCTCTGTGATCATTAACCGAGATCATTCCACACACCCTCCAAGCAAGGGAGGAATTGCTTTATTTACTAACTAAATGCCGCTGTGAGTATAACAGAGGTATTGCACTCTGCACTTGTGCTGCTACTATTTACAGCGGCACACTTATATACTCTTCCTCACTCATTAACCTATCCCTTTTACGTTAATGTTAAATACGGTAGTCGCTGTGACTTTAACAGTACACGCCGTGATTGGCTCTAGTGTCACTGAGACGTATCAGTGTCAGTACTGCTTCCGTAGTACAAGATATCCCTTATCCTCTGCCATAGTCTGCAGCAGAACTATAAATGCAAACAGTCGCACACTGAAAAAGCCAAAAATGTACCAGGGAAAATATGGCACTGCATTACTGCAAGAGAGAGATATTTAGTTTATGTATTGGCCAATGCATGTAAGCCCGGAGACCAACGGCAAGGTATATCTCTGTAATCCGGGAACCTAACTTAAATGCCACTATCTAGGTTAAAAACATCCGTATCTGGGCAAAATGCCACTATTTGGACTACAAACCTCCATGTATGGGCAGCTAGGCTCCTGCTACAATGGTTATGAACACAGCCAGGTCTTAGGGCGAGATATACCTTGCCGTTGGTTTCCGGGCTTACATGCATTGGCCAATACATAAACTAAATATCTCTCTTTGCAGTAATGCAGTGCCATATTTTCCCTTGTACATTTTTGGCTTTTTCAGTGTGCGACTGTTTGCATTTATAGTTATTATGTTTTTTCAGTTAGCACCTGTTCACATTTGTTGGATGTGCGGGTCAGTTTTTTGATAATTCTAGTGAGTCTTTTTCTGACTGGGCACTCCGCCCTAAGACCTGGCTGTGTTCATAACCATTGTAGCAGGAGCCTAGCTGCCCATCGGTTGGCTCCATCTGAGCAATTGTCCCAAAATGTATTTTGAGCAAATTTGATCCAAATAAAATTGGTCGAAAGTTCTGGTAAGGGGTTAAAAACAGCAGAATACCCATCTTAGTTCTGCCACTGACCTTTCCTTCCACCGCAGACCCCTGCCCAGTCCTCGGCTTGCTTTTTCCATTCTTGTCTGTGCCAAAAGGGAAGTAGCCTGAGCACTTGTCTTCAGAAACGGTCTTCTGCTTCCTGGAGGAGCTGCTCTCCTAAAGATTGACAGATCAGACGAGCAGTATGGTTGTACTGCTCAACCATCCTGCAAACAGAGGAGCTCAGGTGCAGAGGATCTTGCAAGTTCCAAGGATCTGGCCAACCACAGGGCAGCGCTTACAAGCTCTGTAGCAAGATATTGTAAGCTCTCAATTTCTGGCCTAAAAAAATCTCTGACTGCTGCGATGGTGGATAACTTAGGCAGGTTCAGAACGATAGCGGTTGCAAGGATCGAAACTGTTACCAGGCCAGAGGGTGCAGGGGTCCTGCTAGCCCCAGCTTCAACTGGATGTATGACCAAGGCTGCACCTCCAGCTGAAATGCATCATGGTGCAGAGACGATACATGCGACACACGCTGCCGGTCAAAGTAAAGTTGTCAGCTCTCATCTGTGTCTCAGTGACAGGGCATGTCAATGAAGTAATGCGTTTGAATAGCACCGACACCGATGAAAGTTCATGGCTACTGTGCGCTAGCTACACAGTAGGATTCTGCACGACATGGGGGCCAGCGGTGGTGAGTAGAATGTTGTTGTTTTTTGCATTAGACAGAATGGAGACATACAGTATATACCAGGAGGGGCACAGTAGTTACCAGGAGGGGTTAGTATATACCAGGAGGGGCCCAGCAGGTGGACGGTATATACCAGGGCAGCCGCAGAAGGGGGACAGTAGATACCAAGAGGGGGACAGTATATACCAGAAGGGGACCATGATTTGGACATATATACCAGGATGATGACATATTTTCCAGAATGGGGACATTTTTACCAGGATAGGGTTATATATACACCAGGATGTGGGCCAGAATGGGGAACATATGTCATATATACAAGGATGGGGGAGATACTTACCAGGATGGGGGCATATATACCAGGATAGGGGGCATATATACCAGGATGCGAGAAATATTTACGAGAAAGGAGCCCAGGATGGGGGTCATTAGAACAGAGTGGGGGACATTACTACATAATGGGGGAGGAATTGGCAACTAGTTTGTCTTTGTAGGATGTAGAATCCTAAATGTATACATAGATATACATACATCTGACCAACATAATGGGGGGGCTCCAGGTCCAAATTTTGAACCAGAGCCCGAACTTTAGTTATGCCATTGAACCTAAGCATTTATGAATAAACTATAAAAGTAAAAATTCCTCCATTCTTGACAACAGAGATTTTTAACAAGTGATTTGTTACACTTTTACCAGTTGATTAAGATGAGACAACCCCTTTATCAGCTACCCCTTTCCTTTTTTATATATATATATATATATATATATATATATATATATATATATATATGTTTCCTCCTTTATCACCTGCCTAAAAAATGTAAATGTATGATACATCATCATCAGAGGATCAACATCATATTAATAATAGCAAGAATAGGGGAAAATGGTAAAAATAAATCTCTGCTTTTGATTGAAAGCTCTTTCCGGACTTATTACATAGAGGAGGTTTTTTTTTATATACTTCTGCCGCCCCTTCACTATCTCCTCTCATAGAGGACGTGTGACAGCAAAGTCACCTAATCTGGGATGTAATATCTACACAAGGAACGTCAGCACGGAGCCGTGCCCTCTACAAATCAAAGGCGCTCAGACAGCCAAGATTTCATATCGAGACCATGGAGGTTATCTGTCCGTCACTTCCAACCTTCCTCCTGTACTATCACCAATGTATTGTCACATCATACAGAGGATAAAGAAGACCACACTTGACCCCTCTAAACCTCCGCTGACGAGCGCTTCACGTCTCCGGAATATTAGATATTTATTATTTTGTATTCCTGATACTTGTGTTTTATTACTTTTATTACATTGTGTCACAACGGAAAAAGTGACATTAGTATGTTGAAATCCAAGAATAAAGGAATGATGGTACTCAAAAATGAAGGGGCACGCACAGAGAAATGATAATACTACCCGAATATTACTCACAGATCACCCCAGCACACCAGTCTCCAACCTGAGGATTCCAGTATTTGCAAGAGTATAACTCCTAGATTGTCCTGGTATCCTTCCAGAATCTTTAGGAAATTGAATAATTTGCCAAAAGCTGAATATCTGTTCAGTGCTGAAATCACAGCTACACTGCTCAGTGCTGAAAAGAGACAAACAGAGGGACATATGTGTTCAGTGCTGAAATCACAGCTACACTGCTCAGTGCTGAAAAGAGACAAACAGAGGGACATATCTGTTCAGTGCTGAAACCACAGCTACACTGCTCAGTACTGAAAAGAGACAAACAGAGGGACATATGTGTTCAGTGCTGAAATCACAGCTACCCTGCTCAGTGCTGAAAAGAGACAAACAGAGGGACATATGTGTTCAGTGCTGAAATCACAGCTACCCTGCTCAGTGCTGAAAAGAGACAAACAGAGGGACATATGTGTTTAGTGCTGAAATCACAGCTACACTGCTCAGTGCTGAAAAGAGACAAACAGAGGGACATGTCTGATCAGTTCTGAAATCACAGCTACACTGCTCAGTGCTGAAAAGAGACAAACAGAGGGACATATCTGTTCAGTGCTGAAATCACACTACACTGCTCAGTGCTGAAAAGAGACAAACAGAGGGACATGTCTGTTCAGTGCTGAAACCACAGCTACACTGCTCAGTACTGAAAAGAGACAAACAGAGGGACATATCTGTTCAGTGCTGAAAAGAGACAAACAGAGGGACATATGTGTTCAGTGCTGAAATCACAGCTACACTGCTCAGTGCTGAAAAGACACAAACAGAGGGACATATCTGTTCAGTGCTGAAATCACAGCTACCCTGCTCAGTGCTGAAAAGACACAAACAGAGGGACGTATCTGTTCAGTGCTGAAACCACAGCTACCCTGCTCAGTGCTGAAAAGAGACAAACAGAGGGACATATCTGTTCAGTGCTGAAATCACAGCTACACTGCTCAGTGCTGAAAAGAAACAAACAGAGGGACATGTCTGTTCAGTGCTGAAATCACAGCTACCCTGCTCAGTACTGAAAAGAGACAAACAGAGGGACATATCTGTTCAGTGCTGAAAAGAGACAAACAGAGGGACATATGTGTTCAGTGCTGAAATCACAGCTACACTGCTCAGTGCTGAAAAGACACAAACAGAGGGACATATCTGTTCAGTGCTGAAATCACAGCTACCCTGCTCAGTGCTGAAAAGAGACAAACAGAGGGACATGTCTGTTCAGTGCTGAAACCACAGCTACACTGCTCAGTACTGAAAAGAGACAAACAGAGGGACATATCTGTTCAGTGCTGAAAAGAGACAAACAGAGGGACATATGTGTTCAGTGCTGAAATCACAGCTACACTGCTCAGTGCTGAAAAGACACAAACAGAGGGACATATCTGTTCAGTGCTGAAATCACAGCTACCCTGCTCAGTACTGAAAAGAGACAAACAGAGGGACATATCTGTTCAGTGCTGAAACCACAGCTACACTGCTCAGTGCTGAAAAGAGACAAACAGAGGGACATGTCTGATCAGTGCTGAAATCACAGCTACACTGCTCAGTACTGAAAAGAGACAAACAGAGGGACATATCTGTTCAGTGCTGAAACCACAGCTACACTGCTCAGTGCTGAAAAGAGACAAACAGAGGGACATATGTGTTCAGTGCTGAAATCACAGCTACACTGCTCAGTACTGAAAAGAGACAAACAGAGGGACATATGTGTTCAGTGCTGAAATCACAGCTACCCTGCTCAGTGCTGAAAAGAGACAAACAGAGGGACATATGTGTTCAGTGCTGAAACCACAGCTACACTGCTCAGTGCTGAAAAGAGACAAACAGAGAGACATGTCTGTTCAGTGCTGAAATCACAGCTACACTGCTCAGTGCTGAAAAGAGACAAACAGAAGGACATATCTATTCAGTGCTGAAATCACAGCTACACTGCTCAGTGCTGAAAAAAGACAAACAGAAGGACATATCTGTTCAGTGCTGAAATCACAGCTACACTGCTCAGTGCTGAAAAGAGACAAACAGAGGGACATATGTGTTCAGTGCTGAAATCACAGCTACCCTGCTCAGTGCTGAAAAGAGACAAACAGAGGGACATGTCTATTCAGTGTTGAACCCAATTATAATACTCACATTTATACTGCTGTATACTGCCTTCCATGATGCTGTTTTGTGTTGTTTTATCTCACCCCAAGTGCTGGATTCACAGATGCACTGCTAGCTACTGTTGTATAATATCACCCATGTTCCTGCTTTTGAGCATGTGTTGAGAAAAGAGAGCATACAACTCTGTGTGTGCGGAGACATAGCAGCTATTCTGTGCCACTAGCTCAGAGACAACTGAAAATTAGAGCTACAGTTTGCAGAGAGGAAAACTGGTAAAACCTGAAACCTGAATATATGTCATATAATAGCCTGAGATAGCGTTATTCCTCATACACACACACACAATTTTTACTGAGAAGTCACCTGAAATGAAGGCCCATACAGATAGGGAGACAAAAAATCCCCCATGTCTGTGTGTGCTGTGTATGGGAGACATTCATAGCTGGCGGTCTACACCCACCATCATGTTTTATATGGGGGTGTAATTACTACTCTGCACTAGGGACCTGCTGGTCTCTCTTTGTGGGATGCCCCCATTCTTTCCTGTACTCTGCCACACTGGTTTATTTGGGTATTAGACCACCCATGTCTTAAGATCCCTCAGCAGAGTTCTATTGGTATCTATCTCTGACTGCCGCCCCCTTCTATTCCATCTTTTGCCCCCTTCGATTATTACATTCTACATGATTGGGGCACAGCGTTTTGCCTTGGCACCTTTATATTTCACGCTATAGTGTACTGCTCTAACAGGCAGGGCACAATCTACTATTTATATGTGCATGTATATATATATATATATATATATATATATATATATATATATATATATATATATTATATATATATATATATATATATATATACACATAAAAAATATATATATATATATATATATATATATATATATATTTATTTATTTTTTACCCTATGTATACCAGTGTAGCTATGTCTTACTTCCTTTAATGCTACCCTTTGCATATTATCGTACTATTTATATAGCACCGCCTTTTTGATATATTGTACTATACATACATTTTATATATATATATATATATATATATATATATATATATATATATATTCTTCTATGCACAGGTTACTATTGCAGTATATATTTTTATTCTATGCCATTTTAGCTATATAGAGTAACAAACTGTGTCATTGTACAGGTCTCCATCTTTGTATGTATTAGCACACACGTCTAAAAATATATTATAATTCTTCTTATTGTTCACCATGGCCATGGTTGTATCTGGGTCAAGCCCAGCTCCGAGTGTGAGGTCCTTCATGTCCTTTTAAGTGTTTTTATCTATTGTGTGTCCTGAATACAATTTCTTGTCTATAACGATTTATATAGTATTTGGCGTGCCCCTGATTCCTATGCGGTGCCTTTTTCTCCTCATTCTTCTGCTTGCTCTGCACACCGCCTCAGGGTGCACCCAATTTGATTGTCTTGATTGGTGGTGCGCTCCAAAAACATTACTTGAAAACCTGAATATATGTCATATAATAGCCTGAGATGGCGTTATTCCTCACACACACCCACACGATTTTTTCTGAGAAGTCACCTGAAATGAAGGCCCATACAGATAGGGAGACAAGAAATCCCTCCTGTCTGTGTGTGCTGTGTATGGGAGACATTCATAGCAGGCAGTCTACACCCACCAGCTCTGAGGCAACTGAAAATGGAAAACTGGTAGTGATGAGCGCACCCATGGATATTCAGATTCACCGGGTTGGGCTGGACTTCAAGACTTTAATAAAAAGTTCAGTTCAGGACCTGAATGCTGAACTCCATATAACTCCAAGAAGACCCAAACTTGTGGGCTGTAAAATGGTCATAGTAAGGGCTAGGGGACTAGAAAAGGAATCAAAATGAGGGGAATTGCCCTGAAAACAAATGTGGATAGGGAATACATAAAAAAAAACCTGGGCACCCGCTTATTTTTCATAACCAGAGCAGGTAAAGCAGACAGCTGGGGGCTGAAACTCTCAGCTGTCAGCTTTTCATTGGCTGGCTCTCAAAAAGAGCTGGAATCCCATGCTATTTTTTTTTAAAAATTATTTAAATAAAGAATTAATTTAAGAAAATGGAGTGATCTCTGACCAAATTTTGATAGCCAGACAAGATAAAGCAGACATCTGGGGACTGTTATTATCAGGCTAGGAAGGCCCATAAATTATTTGTCCCTCCCTAGCCTAAAAATGGCAGCCCAAAGCTGCCTGAGAAGTGGCATATCCATTAGATGCCCTAATTCTCGCACTTTGCCCAGCTCTTCCTGATTGCCCTGCCGTAGTGGCAATAGGGGCAATGGTAGTTGGGGTTGATGTCAGCTGTGAATTGACAGCTGGCATCAAACCCAGTGGTTAGTAATGGAGAGGCATCTATCAGACACCCACATTACTAACCCAGTAAGTGTACAGTTAAAGAAAACACTGGAAAAAATTGTTTATTTGAATAACGACTCCCCCACACTTTCCCTCGTTCACCTTTTTATTAACCCATTAATGACCATGGGCAGCAATATTACATCCTAGCGGTCATAGTGTTACTGCCCGCGGTCTGCCACAGGCAGCATGCCGCGATCGGCGCACATCTCAGCTGATTTTTACAGCTGAGATGTGTGCCTGCTAGGCATGAGCAGAATCGTTATCTGCTCATGCCGTTTAACCCCTTAAATGGTGCTGTCAATATGTGACAGCGCCATTACAACTCATCGAAGGTAAACATTTACTTACCGGCTGATACTGGAAGTCACGTGATCACGTGACTTCCGGTGGCTGTCATGATAGCACAGGGTCATGTGATGACTCCTGTAGCTCACATGAATTACTTTCAGTTTCACCCGGCCCGGAGCAGAGTGAAGCAGAAAATTAGCATATCTGCTGTTTACAGCTGTATAGCTGTGATCAGCAGATAGGGCAGAGCGATCGGATTGTTGATTCATATAGCCCCCTAGGGGGACTAGTAAAATAAAAAAAAAGTTAAAAAAAAAGTTTTAAAAAATTAAAAAAGCAAAAAAACAAAAAAATCACCCCCCTTTCACCTCATTGAAAATTAAAGGGTTACAAAAATTAAAAATATACACACATTTGGTATCGCCGCATTCAGAAATGCCCAATCTATCAAAATATAAAATCAATTAATCTGATCAGTAAACGGCGTAGCGGCAAAAAAAATCCAAACGCCAAAATTACGTTTTTTGGTCGCCACAAATTTTGCGCAAAATGCAATAACAGGCGATCAAAACGTAGCATCTGCGTAAAAATGGTACAGTTAAAAATGTCAGCTCAAGACGCAAAAAATAAGCCATCACTAAGCCATAGATCCCGAAAAATAAGAACGCTAAGGGTTACGAAATATGGCGTAAAACATGCCCCACTTTTTTCGGACAAGCTTCCGATTTTTAATAACCCCTTATATAAAAGTAAACCTATACATGTTTGGTGTCTACGAACACACACTGACCTGAGGCATTACACCCACACATTCATTTTACCATATAAGGAACACAGTGAATAAAATATCTAAGAAAAATAGTGCTATCGCACTTTCTTTGCAATTTTTCTGCATTTGGATTTTTTTTGCCGTTTTCCAGTACACTATATGGTAAAACTTATGGTTCTATTGAAAAGTACAGCTCGTTCTACAAAAAATGAGCCCTCACATGACCATATTGACTGAAAAATGAAAATGTTATGTCTCTCAGAAGAAGAATGGCAAAAAAAAAAAAAAAAAGGAAAGCGAAAAATTGGCTGGTTGTGAAGGGGTTAATTAAAAAGAAATCCTGTAAGTTCCTACTTAATTTAATGGATTAATGTCCCACGACGCCCATTGATTCCTATTGAGCATTGTTCTGAGAACTTTCTCAGAACGCAGCTTTAGTGATCATTGCTCTTCAGCAGCAGTCTGGAATTTCTCAGGAGTGGCGACGTCACTGTTAGTGAGCAGTGTTTATTCCCCAATTGGGGAAAGTTGAATATTTTTTTTACCAATAAATTGGTTAGCGATGAAGTGTCGAAGCGTCTTTTTTTCAAATAAACTATTTTTTCTTCTGTGCATTTAACTCTACACTGGGTTAGTAATGGGGATGTCTGATACATACCAATGCATTACTAACCTCTGGGCTTGATGCCAGTTGTCAATTTTCAGCTGACATCAACCCCACAGATATTACCCCAATTGCCACCGCACCAAGGCAATCTGGAATTGCCGAGCAAAGTGCCAGAATTGGAGAATCTAATGGATGCGCCAATTGCATGGCAGCTACGGGCTGCTATTTTTGGGTTGGGAGGGGCCAAATAACCATGAGCCCTTCCCACCCTGATAATACCAGCCTTCAGCTGTCTGCTTTATCTTGGCTGACTATCAAAAATAAAACAGAGCCCATGCCATTTTTTTTTAAATTATTTATTTAAATAATTAAAAAAAATGAAGTGGGATTCCCTCTATTTTTGATAACCAGCCAAGGTAAAGCAGACAGCTGGGGGTTGCAGCAGTGTCTTGAAAGAATTCACTAATTTTTGGGTACTGTTTCAATGCAATTTAGACATTTTGATGGTATATCGTGTTGACACGTGTATAAGCCAGATATTTCCCCAATCTTTGCAAAAAAATTGAAGAGATGCATGCAATTTCCCAAGGCATATAAATGGGATCATGGCAGCATTTGTTCTTAACAACTTTTAAAACTTTTATTTTTTTTCATATCAACATGTAAATTTAACAAACAAGCTAATTTAGTTCAGGCAAATTACACTTTTATTTTTAGAAGTAATTTAAGAAAGATAATGTGATAATGTGACCAGAAGCCACAATGTAAAAACACAGCAAACATTCTTCAAAGGAAATATTCAAGAATTTGTTAAAATTGGTTCCGCCTGTCTGACTTTTCACAAAGGCATCAATCAAATAGATTCAGCTCATTACACTTGGAATCCTCGTGTTTATTGCTGGGGTTTATAGTGTGTATAGATCAACCTCAATGTAAGTAAAAGCACTGGAATAAGAGCTCAAGCCGACTACGGCACAAAAAAACGACACCTTGACCCCTACTGGGGAGAAAAGGCCCTCATATACATTAGAGTATCATCGGCAAAACCGAGGGATATCAGCGAGCTCGGCCGGTGGTCTAATGTATATGACGGCCTCCAGGTGATTTAAGACTGGCGATCCTTTTGTATTTGGTACGGAGTTTGGCAACGCCTCTCCTTTAGGCCCCTTTAACACATCCTTGTTTCTGGTACGTGTGACATCAGTTTTCACAGGTACCGGAGACCCGAGCACACGTAGACCCAATAAAATCAATGGTTCTGCGCACACCTGCGTGTTTTCACATGGACCATGTATCCGTTGTGGAGCATACGTGTGTGTCGCCCAGGGATAAGGGGTACTCAGATCCGGGCCAAGGGGTCACTTCTGAAGGTATCACGGTGGCATGACCCGGTCTGTGATCCCAGGCACCACAACAAATGGGGCATTATATACAGGGGAGCTTTGGTAGTCTATGTTCCGTGACGCCACCCGTGCTGTGCGGTGAGGTAATGGAGCACCGCCGCTGCCGGTCACAGGATCCCGGGGATGGTAATGGGCAGCAAGGTGGTTATTTTCCCTCCACGGGTAGGGTGTTGATATCCCGGGCCCCCCGGGTGTGATGGATTGGGGAGTAACGGGTGCAGTCCACGGCTTGGACTGGGTGGTGCAGGAGTACTCACAGTATAAGGCAATAACTGACACGAGTCCAAGAATTAACCAAGTTGCTGGTAGCCAGTGCCCACGGCTGCTGTGAGACGGGTCCCACACCCGTGTGTGTAATTCGGGTGTTTTTCTCCTGCCTGGTGTCTGTGTCTGCTCCGTACACAGTAAGCGGCTGGCCTATTCCTGAGGCCCTGACTGCCACTTCTCCTAGCCCCACACAGGAGCTGCTTCCAGACCTCTCTCCTCCTGCAGAGTGCAGACTGACTGAAACTACACTCTCTCCAAGCTCCTCTCTCCCCCTCCCGTTTTCCTGAGGAGGGGGCAAGGGGGCCTGATTGGCTGGTGTGTATTGGAGTGGGTAACTCCCCAAGGGAGAGTGAGCTCTGCACCATAAAGATGGATGCAGACCTCTGTGACACCCTGGTTTTGCCAGGGCGGCACACATACTTGTGTCCGTGTGCTCCACACGTTGACATGTCCATTTTTCTCCAGCAGCACAGGTGTTACATGGACCGCACAGATGTGCTGCGTGTGACATCAGTGTGAAAACCACGTTTCTGTGAAATAAAATTAATTTTTACATTCACTTACTCCAGCGCTGCTGTCACTTGCTTCCGACCCCCGCTCATTATGCTCATCGTGTATTCACTGCACCGAGGACCGGAAGCAGCAGCAGCGGGGAGTCAGCAGGGTTCGGAGACCACAGAGCAGAAGACATCAGCACCATGGACAGCAACGACCTGGACAGGTGAGCAGAAAGTCCTGTTCTCCGTGTATTATCACAGATAGCACACGTAGAACACTCATGTGCACACGGAGGGCCATACGCACCTTTTACATGTCCATGTAACACGTGCGTGTTTTTCACGGACGTGTGAAAAAGATCTTAGGAACGATCGCTTATGTGAAAACTCAATCCAACCTAGAATATTACTTATTTAGGACTCAGTCCTCTCCTTTCTCTTTAGTCGCACATTTAGAACCCTCTATGAATGCTCCTGCAATCCATCTAACTTTTGATTGTTTTAAGAGACCCTGGGGATACGCTATGCGAACCACGAGTAGCATAAACATTAATTTATTTGCATGATTTCAGCGATGTACACTCCCTGACAGAAGTTCTGTCGCTTATCCATGTTATGTAAATAAAAGCTTAAAACCTGACTTTAAATTCATCCATTGGTTTTATAAATTACTCTTTTGAAAGCTGAATCCCTCCCAAATTTGGTTTAGGTTATGAAAATAAAGTTGCTGCAAAGCTTAAATATTGATTATTTAATGAACTCAGAAAGGTCAGATTTTGCCAAGACAAAAGTTTTGTCGCCTGGTCATATAATGCACCCAATCCTAGTTTACATCCTCACCTGTGCTCACTAAATGATCTGTTAATTAGTGGGTGTGTATAAAAAGAAACCCAGCACCCCAGACCTTCACATGAACTGCAACTTGACCACTGACAACATGCCAAAACTCCACCCTGTGACCAAAGCCTTGATTATCAAGAGGCTGAAGACCAAATCTACTGCAGAGGTGGCTGCACCTTTAATGTGTCTCAGCGTCAAGTAGAAAAAATTAAAAAAATATTTGAAGAGACTGGAGATGTTTTTGACAAGCCCAGGTCCAGCAGACCCCTCAAGACAACTGCTCAGGAGGAACGTTTGTTAGTTAGAAAATCCAAAGCCAGCCTCTCTTCCACTGCAGCAGAGCTCCAACAGGCCTGGTCACCTCAAGTCCCTGTGTCAGCTAGAACAGTTTGTAGGATTCTGTCTCGAAATGGCCTCCATGGTCGAATCAGTGCCCAGAAGCCAGCACTAAACAAAAGGCAATTAAAAAAACGTGTGGCATTTGCCAAGTCCCACAGCCTGCTAAACAGATGGACGCTGGAAAAGTGGAAGAAGGTGGATTTCTCTGATGACTCTTCAGTTGAATTACACCACAGCCACCGCAAATACTGCAGGAGACCTACTGGAGCCCATATGGATCCAGAAAACAGTTAAGTTTGGTGGTGGAAAGATCATGGTCTGAGGTTACATTCAGAATGGGGGTGTGTGAAACATCTTCAAAGTGGAAGGCAATATCAATAGCCTAAAATATCAAGAGGTATTAGCTACCTCTTACATTCCCAATCATAAAAGGGGTCAAATTCTGCAGCAGGATGGTCTCCATCTCATACATCCATCTCTACAACAAAGTTCCTCCTGGCAAAGAAGATCAAGGTGCTCAAGGACTGGCCAGCCCAGTCACCAGACATGAACATCATTGAGCATGTTTGGGGGAGGATGAAAGAGGAAGCTTGGAAGACAAAACCAAAGAGTCTAGATGACCTCTGGAAGGCGTGTAAGATGCATTCTCTGCTATTCCTGATGACTTCATCAATAAATTGTATGAATCATTGTTGAACCGCATGGATGCCGTCCTTCAAGCTCATGGAAGTCACACAAAATACTACATATGGCTCTAATAGCACCACAACTTCATTCACCAATGTTATGCAACATATCTTTGTATTAGAAGTTAATTATTTGTTTGAATTTCACATTACTTTCTGTGGGCGTCAAAACTTTTGTCTTGCCAAAATCTGACCTTTCTTTTCATTAAATGATCAAAATTTCAGCTTTGCAGCAACTTTATTTTCATAACCTAAACCAAATTTGGGAGAGTTTCAGCTTTCAAAAGAGTAATTTATAAAACCAATGGATGAATTTAAATTCAGGTTATAAGCTTTTATTTACAGAACTTCTGTCAGGGAGTGTATGTTTGATTCTGGAACACTGTAGTATTTTAAAGAAAAACACTTTAAACTCACCATAGAGTGAGACATACAGGGGCTAGTCAGTCCCATGATTTGGGAATTATTCAATGTTTCCATTGCTGTGTATTGTCTTTCTGTTGCTAGGTAGAAGGTTTGACTTTCCTTGAATTTTGTCCCTTACTCCTCCCTGTAGCTCTGTGATGTCAGCATTCCCCGCCCTTCTTCTCCATGTAGTGTTTTTTGTATCAGCCATCTTCATGTAACATGTTGTATGCTCTCTGGAGAAAATCACTCTTTTTACCTGCTGCATTTATCATCAATACAAGATTTTCAGTTAAAAGAAACCTCTTTTTCTGGAAAACCGATATGAACGTGAGTACAGTTATACGAATACCCGAAGAAAACGGTCTGTTCAGGCGCCATCAGTCAGAATAGGCGGGTCCCTGGTGGCTTCTCTCCACCTACTACCCTTGAGTGACAGTTCTCTGCCTGCCAGTTCACTGGCAGTAGGCTGGGAAGAGCTGCTGAGGACTCACTTATCCAATGTCACATTGTTACTTTTGGATAGTGAGGGACAGGGGGTTCCTATGCTGTCCCTTACTCTAGGGGACCCAAAGCTAACTCTCACCTCTGGATTACTCCTAATGGTGGAGATGCCGTAGTCCCATGCCTTTCAATACTCCTGAGAAATACTACTCTAATACCCCCTTCCACCTAGGGAGGGACAGGTCAGGAGACAGATGGTAAACAAATAAGGACAGACAAGGGAAAACCAAAACCCTGACACACTGCACACACACAGAACAGGACAATAAGAGATTCAGAAGGAAAACAAGAGCAGGAGGGTAGCAATAAAAGGCAGCAAGGGTAAACTCCACAATCGCACACAGCAACAGGTATCACACTAGAAAGTCTGGATCACCACCCCTCCCCAGACCACCTAAGATAAACTATAGCTGGCATAGGTGGAACGATCCAGCCAGCATAAATAGGAGGGGAGCAGATGTGATTGGCTCCCCCACAACATGTGATCAAAGATGACTCAAGCAGACCAGAGATTAACCTCTTGTTAGACTGCCTATGAACTACCAATCTATTGGTCGATGCTCGAGTCTGCCTGCGCTGGTTAAAGATCACAGAGGTTCTCACAGGAGTTATCAGACACTGAAGTCTGCACAGAACCCGACTTGGCCATGACAGTCGGCGAAGTTTGTTAAAATCTCCGTGTGACATCCATTCATAGTATTCTACCATGCAGTTTTGTCGCTCGCAGCTTTTAACGTTTTATTTCTCTGAAATGCGCAGTGTTTCAGAATAAAACATACCCGGCTGATCTCATGGAGTCGGTGCCTGATACCTGTTGCCTGTGGATCGAGAGCATGACCAGCTGTCAGGTTCCCTTTCAGTCTCAGCAGTTTTCCTCCCGTGGTCACAGGTACATATCACCAAACTCAGGCCCCATACCAGCCCCTCTTGTATCCTCTCACTACAATTTCTCTGCATGCCATCTCCACATATTTGCGATGTCACTTTGGTCACTAGACGTTCCGCATATTAGCTGCTTATACCATTTTGTAGAAGTGTGGTCTGTAATTATAGTCAGGAAACACAGGTAAAAGAGCGAACGAGATTGGAGATCTTTTGTCATGTATATAGGGACAGGTTCAGGGCTAGTTCTCACCTTACCATCTAGACCATGCACTTTAAATATTTTTTTCCTTTTGGCACTGGTGGGGTTAATGCACTTTCTTTTGCAGCAGTTAAGCAATTCCAAGCCGGGATATAAGCCCTCTGCTTCCTGGACTTGTTGCTGGCTATTCATTCAGTTGGAGCTAGGCAGAGAGCAGAGTGGATGTGTCTTACTGCTGCTACTATTCTGTGATTATTATAAGTGCTTTCTTCTACCTCCCTTTTCGTTGTACCCTTACCTTTACTCCTTTGTCATCCCCTGGTGCAGGTTATTGGTGTGCATAGGTTTTTGTTTATCCCTGTCTGTTTCTGTTTTGGTGCATTGTTGGGCCCCATCCTGGTCTATCCCCTGAGTTGTAGGGACTTAGTTGGACAGGAGAAAGGGACACGCATGAAGAAAATTATATTTCAGTACTTAACAGTGTAGATGTGAATCCATCAGGGGAAAGAGATGAAACACTTACTAAAAAGCAGCAGCATAGAGGACATTATGCCACAGTATTGCGCTGTATGGTTGTAAATCCAGATCTGTAGTGCGATAAAACTGTCACAAGAAAGCAACAAGGAGGACATTATACTGCAGAGTAGCTGTGAATCCTGCACGTGTTTCTCACTCTCCTTCTATGTCCATACACTTTAATAGTCAGCTGTCATCTGATCCATCATTGAACTGGCAGTCCATCATGTTTCATAAGCACAATGGATTTGAGTTCAGATTATGAGTTCAGAAGATAAAGGATGAGAAGTGGCTCATAAGTTGAGAAAAAAGCAGATTTCGTTAATGAGATATATTAGAAAGTTTCTTATTTCGCCTACATGGTTCATCCATGCAAAGTTTGTTAAAATGACAGTAATTGTTAGCCCCTTCACGACCTAGGACGTACCGGTGCATTCTAAATCATGTTGGGGTAATCACCACCGGATACTGCGGTGAGCCAGTGGTGATCTCTACACATGTCTGCTAATTTGAACAGCAGACATGTGCAGCTATCAGGCGCAGGTGGATCCGCGATCCACCTGCGCCTGTTAACTGCTTAGATTGCGCTGTCAAAATGTGAAAGTGTGAGTTAAATGGCAGCAATGGGAAAATCGCCTTTTTCGGCTGCCATTGGAGGCCCTGTGACGTGATCACGGGGAGCTGATGTGTGGCGCCCTGGACTAGCCAGGTCGTCACAGGTACTGCAACACACACCCCCACCCCGAGACAGGCACATCAGCCAGACACAAAATCCTTGTTGCCTCCCTCCAGGGGCTGATGTCCACACCAGGTGGGGTGGAGCCAGGTGGTTGGCCCCACCCACTGATGAGTTCACAGTCCTGGAGGCGGGAAAAGGAAGGGAGTTCAGTTAGGGAAGTGAAAGGGAGAGGACGAAAGTAGTGGTGAAGGAGTAAACTGACCGTGTCCGCGTGTGTGGCCCGGGCACTAACAGCAAGGTTGGCAGACGGTGGTGGCCGTCTGCAGGAGAGGCGAATCAACGCGGAACCGTAGGACCGGGGTCGCGCGGTGGCCCTGCCGGTACCGAACCGGGGAGCGAAGTGAAGCCAGCACACACAGGCAGGGCCTGCGGACCTCAACCAGGCTTGGAGTCGCCGTTAAGAGGTCAAATCCGTCAGTGACCGGAACCCCAAGGGTTTCCTAACAGCCAAGACCTGATAGAAGGCAACCGTCCGACCAGTAGAAGGAAATACAGCTACCGCCACAGCCACAGCCTGCGGGCATAAGGGCTCCTCCGGCACATATATACGCTGGGGAGCGGGTTACAAAGGTGCAGGGAAAGGCAGCCACCACCAACCGTCTGGGAGAAACCACAGCAGCCGGCTGCGGGACCCGTCCATCCAGCCGTTTGGTTTACCAGAGACTTTTGCGTACATTTGTGGCTGAGTGAGTACAACCGTGCTATCCGGCACTGCGCTGCGCAGTCCAAGTGACCCTGCACCTTGCCAACCCTGCCTCCCCGTCACCTCACCGGGCCCCAGGACCACCAACCCCTACCCACGGAGGGGGAAAACGACATCCCAGCTGCTCCCTACCATCGCTCCCGGGATCCCCATCACTAGCAGCGGTGGTGCCCAACCTCACCACAACCCATGGGTGGCATCACGGACCAAATCCCCAAACCAAACTATCCCCTTTCACTCACGGGCGAGGAGCGATGCTCGAGTCCCCGGATCCGAGCTCACCTCTCGAGCCACCGAGCAGCAGCAGCGCCAGACCCGAACGCTAGCGAGCGCAGCACCCCGCCGCCCGTGACAGATGAATGCCATGGTAGCGATGGGTCATATGAAGACTCCTGTCACTTTCATGATGTAGTTTCTGTTACAGACGACATTGCGCCGGTTCTCACAAGAACGCTGCATATCTGCTGATCAGAGCTGTGCAGCTCTGATCAACAGACATGATCAGCGATCAGACTCTGGATCCATAAACTCCCCTAGGAGGAGGAGTAAAATAAAAAAGTAAAAAAAAAAAAAATAAGAAAACCTCAAAGTTCAAATCACCCACCATTCGCCTCATTGAAAATCAAACAATAGAAAAATATGAAAAATATACACACATTTGGTATCGCCGCATTCAGAAATACCCGATTTATCAAAATATAAAATCAATTGACCTGATCGGTAAACGGCGTAACGACAAAAAAATTCCAAATGCCAAAATTACGTTTTTTGGTCTTTGCAAATTTTACGCAAAATTCAATAACAGGTGATCAAACTCTGTGCAAAAATGGTGCCATTAAAAATGTCAGCTCGAGACCCAAAAAATAATCCATCACTAAGCCATAGATCCCAAAAAATGAGAACGTTACGGGTCGCGGAATATGGCGCAAAAAGTGCGCCACTTTTTTGGACAAACTTCAGATTTTTTTTTAACCCCTTACCTAAAAGTAAACCTATACATATTTGGTATCTATGAACTCGTAGCAATGTGAGGCATCACAGTGGCACATCAGTTTTACCATATAGTGAATACGGTGAATATAATACCCCAAAAACCATCATGCAATCGCACTTTGTTTGCAATTTTTCCGCACTTGGAATTTATTTGCCGTCTCCCAGTACACTATATGGTAAAATTCTTGGTTTCATTTAAAAGTACAACTCATGGCACAAAAAACAAGCCCTCATATGACAAGATTGACAAAAAATAAAAATGTTGCTACTCTTGGAAAAAGGATAGCAAAAAAACAAAAAAAATGAAAATCGCCCGGGGCTGTAGGGGTTAATAGAAAAAAATCATTTATGGCCAATTTTTTTTTAATTCTAAAATTAATTTATGTTTTTTTTATTTGATTTTTGGGATATCTCATCGATTACTGTGTACAATGAGGTGTTCAGCAAAAAAAACAAACAAAAAAAAACAAACAAAAAAAACCCCACCCAACAAGTATAATTGGTCCTTAATCACTGCCGGGCAGACACCTTTATCCTTCGCCTTGATATATCACAATCAGCGCTGTTCTCGAGCACCAATAAACTCACAGCAATCATAACCGACACAAATATGCAGTAAATTGCAGACTTCATCCTTCCCGGACTGCAGCTCGCGCAAGTTTTAGAGGGGAGATTTAGTGCCGCATCGACTTTATCTGCAGACGAAGATTCATGAGTTGAGTGAAATTGACCATGATAGAAAACTGAAGTTTCTTACTTCAGGAAAGAAACTGTTACTTTATATAGAATAATAGAGGATCGGGCCGGGAAGAGACCACGAGCCAGAAACTGACGATCGGCCAATTCTGTGCCAACAGCAATAAGTGTCCAGATAGGACCCGGACACGTCTGTGCCGCGAATAATAGAGGACCGGGCAGGGAAGAGACGACAAGGCGGAAACTGACGATCGGCCAATTCTGTGCCAACAGCAATAAGTGTCCAGATAGGACCTGGACACGTCTGTGCCTCGAATAATAGAGGCCCGGGCCGGGAAGAGACCACGAGCCAGAAACTGACGATCGGCCAATTCTGTGCCAACAGCAATAAGTGTCCAGATAGGACCTGGATACGTCTGTGCCGCGAATAATAGAGGACCGGGCAGAGAAGGGACCACGAGCCAGAAACTGACGATCGACCAATTCTGTGCCAACAGCAATAAGTGTCCAGATAGGACCCGGACACGTCTGTGCCTCGAATAATAGAGGACCGGGCCGGGAAGAGACCACGAGCCGAGAACTGACGATCGACCAATTCTGTACCAACAGCAATAAGTGTCCAGATAGGACCCGGACACGTCTGCACCGCGAATAATAGAGGACCGGGCAGAGAAGGGACCACGAGCCAGAAACTGACGATCGGCCAATTCTGTACCAACAGCAATAAGTGTCCAGATAGGACCCGGATACGTCTGCGCCGCGAATGATAGAGGAACGGGCAGGGAAGGGACCACAAGCCAGGAACTGATGATCAGCCAATTCTGTGCCAACAGCAATAAGTGTCCAAATATGACCCGGGCATGTCTGCACCACGAACAATAGAGGACCAGGCAGGGAAGGGACCACAAGCCGGTAACTGACAATCGACCAATTCTGTGCCAACAAATGTCCAAATATGACCCGGACATGTCTGCGCCGTGAATAATAGAGGACCAGGCAGGGAAGGGACCATGAGCCGGGAACTGACGATCGGATAATTCTGTGCCAACAGCAATAAGTGTCCAGATAGGACCCGGACACGTCTGCGCCGCAAATAATAGATGACCGGGCAGGGAAAAGACCACAAGCCGGGAACTGACGATCGGCCAATTCTGTGCCAACAGCAATAAGTGTCCAAATATGACCCGGACACGTCTGCACCGCGAACAATATAGGACCGGCCAGGGAAGAGACCACAAGGTGGGAACTGACGATCGGCCAATTCTGTGCCAACAGCAATAAGTGCCCAAATATGACCCGGACACGTCTGCGGCGCAAATAATAGAGGACTGGGCAGGGAAGAGACCACGAGCCGGGAACTGACGATCGGCCAATTCTGTGTCATCAACAAGTGTCCAAATATGACCCGGACACGTCTGCGCCGCGAATAATAGAGGACCGGGCAGGGAAGAGACCACGAGCCAGGAACTGATGATCGGCCAATTCTGTGCCAACAGCAATAAGTGTTCAAATATGACCTGGACATGTCTGCACCACGAACAATAGAGGACCAGGCAGGGAAGGGACCACAAGCCAGGAACTGACAATCGACCAATTCTGTGCCAACAAGTGTCCAAATATGACCCGGACATGTCTGCGCCGCGAACAATAGAGGACCAGGCAGGGAATGGACCATGAGCCGGAAACTGACGATCGGCTAATTCTGTGCCAACAGCAATAAGTGTCCAGATAGGACATGGACACTTCTGCACTGCGAATAATAGAGGATCGGGCAGGGAAGGGACCACAAGCCAGGAACTGACAATAAGCCAATTCTGTGCCAACAGCAATAAGTGCCCAGATAGGACATGGACACGTCTGCGCCGCAAATAATAGAGGACTGGGCAGGGAAGGGACCACAAACCAGGAACTGATGATTGGCCAATTCTGTGCCAACAGCAATAAGTGTCCAGATAAGACCCAGACACGTCTGTGCCGCGAATAATAGAAAGACAAAATAAATTTGTGTAAAACTGGACAGTTGACCGGGCAGGGAAAAGACCACGAGCCAAGAACTGACAATCAGCCAATTCTGTGCCAACAGCAATAAGTGTCCAGATAGGTCCCGGACACGTCTGCGCCGCAAATAATAGAGGACTGGGCAGGGAAAAGGCCACAAGCCGGGAACTGACGATCGGCCAATTCTGTGCCAACAGCAATAAGTGTCCAAATATGACCCGGACACGTCTGCACCGCGAACAATATAGGACCGGCCAGGGAAGAGACCACAAGGCGGGAACTGACGATCGGCCAATTCTGTGCCAACAGCAATAAGTGCCCAAATATGACCCGGACACGTCTGCACCGCGAATAATAGAGGAACGGGCAGGGAAGAGACCACGAGCCGGGAACTGACGATCGGCCAATTCTGTGCCATCAACAAGTGTCCAAATATGACCCGGACATGTCTGCACCGCGAATAATAGAGGAACAGGCAGGGAAGAGACCACGTACCGGGAACTGATGATCGGCCAATTCTGTGCCAACAACGTGTCCAAATATGACCCGGACATGTCTGCGGCGCGAATAATAGAGGACCAGGCAGGGAAAGGACCACGATCCGGGAACTGACAATCAACCAATTCTGTGTCAACAGCAATAAGTGCCCAGATAGGACACGGACACGTCTGCGCCATGAATTATAGAGGATCGGGCAGGGAAGGGACCACAAGCTGGGAACTGACAATCAGCCAATTCTGTGCCAACAACAAGTGTCCAAATATGACCTGCACATGTCTTTGCTGCGAATACTAGAGGAACAAGCCGGGAAGGGACCACGAGCCGGGAACTGATGATTGGCCAACTCTGTGCCAACAGCAATAAGTGTCCAGATAAGACCCAGACATACCTGTGCCGCGAATAATAGAAAGACAAAATAAATTTGTGTAAAACTGGACAGTTTACTACAAAAATGCACCAAAAGACGGCACATTATCTGCCAATGGTAAACCGCTCTCACAAGAGAAGATCTCGGGAGCTGAAAAAGAGCAGAGATGTGGAAAATAGTTTGGAATACTGATGAACAGGCGCACTCGTTACTCGATCAAGTATTAGGGAGGAGCACTAGAGTGGAGCATTAGGGTGGAGCATTAGGGTGGAGCATTATGGAGGAGCACTAGGGTGGAGCATTAGGGTGGAGCACTAGGGAGGAGCACTAGTGTGGAGCATTAGGGTGGAGCATAAGGGTGGAGAATCAGGGTGGAGGACTAGGGTGGAGCATCAGGGTGGAGCACTAGGGTGGAACATTAGGGTGGATCACTAGGGTGGAGCAATAGGGTGGAGCACTAGTGTGGAGCACTAGGGAGGAGCACTAGGGTGGAGCATTAGGGTGGAGCATAAGGGTGGAGAATCAGGGTGGAGGACTAGGGTGGAGCATCAGGGTGGAGCACTAGGGTGGAACATTAGGGTGGAACATTAGGGTGGAGCACTAGGGTGGAGCATTAGGGTGGAGCAATAGGGTGGAGCACTAGGGAGGAGCATTAGGGTGGAGCAATAGGGTGGAGCAATAGGGTGGAGCACTAGGGAGGAGCACTAGGGTGGAACATTAGGGCGGAGCAATAGGGTGGAGCACTAGGGTGGAGTATTAGGGTGGAGCAATAGGGTGGAGCACTAGGGAGGAGCACTAGGGTGGAGCACTAGGGTGGAGCAATAGGGTGGAGCACTAGGGTGGAGCACTAGGGAGGAGCACTAGGGTGGAACATTAGGGTGGAGCATTAGGGTGGAGCACTAGGGTGGAGCATTAGGGTGGAGCACTAGGGTGGAGCAATAGGGTGGAGCACTAGGGAGGAGCATTAGGGTGGAGTACTAGGGTGGAGTATTAGGGTGGAGCATTAGAGTGGAGCACTAGGGTGGAGCATTAGGGTGGAGCATCAGGGTGGAGGACTAGGGTGGAACATTAGGGTGCTCGAGTAATGAGCAGCGTCGAGCATTGCATAGTTCATGGATTGGCGTAAGAAGCTGCTTCTTTCGATTATCTTAGCCACCAGGGATTTCCACAGCGGAGCGCATGGACACCTCGCTCAGCTGGACTCTTTTAGAGCTGAAGAACTTCCAGGTGCTTTCTGAGTCTCGGTCTCTCTCGCCGCACCAGGATGATCTGGATGACAAGGATTATAGGCACCAGGAAGATCAGGCTAAACAGAAGTATAGGCATCAGGAAGATCAAGCTAGACAGAAGTATAGGCACCAGGAGGATCAGGCTAAAAATAAGTATAGGCACCAGGAGGATCAGGCTGAACAAAAGTATAGGCACCAAGAGGATCAGGCTGGACAGAAGTATAGGCACAAGGAGAATCAGGCTGAACAGAAATATAGGCACCAGGAGGAGAAAGCTGGACAGAAGTATAGGCACCAGGAGGAGTAGGCTGGACAGAAGTTTAGGCACCAGGAGGAATAAGCTGGACAGAAGTATAGGCACCAGGAGGAGTAGGATGGACAGAAGTATAGGCACCAGGAGGATTAACTGGACAGAAGTATAGGCACCAGGATTATCAGGCTGGACAGAAGTATTTGGATCAGGAGGAGCAGACTGGACAGAAGTATAGGCACCAGGAGGAGCAGGCTGGACAGAAGTATTTGGATCAGGAGGAACAGGCTGGACAGAAGTATAGGCACCGGGAGGATCAGGCTGGACAGAAGTATAGGCACCAGGAGGAGTAGGATGGACAGAAGTATAGGCACCTGGAGGAGTAGCTGGACAGAAGTATAGGCACCAGGAGGATCAGGCTAAAAATAAGTATAGGCACCAAGAGGATCAGGCTGAACCCAAGTACAGGCACCAGGAGGATCAGGCTAAAAATAAGTATAGGCAACAAGAGGATCAGGCTGGACAGAAGTATAGGCAACAAGAGGATCAGGCTGGACAGAAGTATAGGCACAAGGAGAATCAGGCTGAACAGAAGTATAGGCACCAGGAGGAGAAAGCTGGGCAGAAGTATAGGCACCAGGAGGAGTAGGCTGGACAGAATTATAGGCACCAGGAGGATCAGGCTGGATAGAATTATAGGCACCAGGAGGTGTAGGCTGGATAGAAGTATAGGCACCAGGAGGATCAGGCTGGATAGAATTATAGGCACCAGGAGGTGTAGGCTGAATAGAAGTATAGGCACCAGGAGGAGCAGGCTGGATAGAATTATAGGCACCAGGAGGTGTAGGCTGAATAGAAGTATAGACACCAGGAGTATCAGGCTGGATAGAATTATAGGCACCAGGAGGTGTAGGCTGAATAGAAGTATAGGCACCAGGAGGATCAGGCTGGATAGAATTATAGGCACCAGGAGGTGTAGGCTGAATAGAAGTATAGGCACCAGGAGGAGCAGGCTGGACAGAAGTATACGCACCAGGAGGATCAGGCTGGACAGAAGTATAGGCACCAGGAGGATCAGGCTGGACA
This sequence comes from Anomaloglossus baeobatrachus, assembly GCF_048569485.1. Taxonomy (NCBI): domain Eukaryota; kingdom Metazoa; phylum Chordata; class Amphibia; order Anura; family Aromobatidae; genus Anomaloglossus; species Anomaloglossus baeobatrachus. Next base: position 17,531,084 of record NC_134354.1, on the reverse strand, counting down.
GAAGTATAGGCACCAGGAGGATCAGGCTGGATAGAAGTATAGGCACCAGAAGGATCAGGCTGGACAGAAGTATAGGCACCAGGAGGATCAGGCTGGATAGAAGTATAGGCACCAGGAGGTGTAGGCTGGATAGAAGTATAGGCACCAGGAGGATCAGGCTGGATAGAAGTATAGGCACCAGGAGGTGTAGGCTGGATAGAAGTATAGGCACCAGGAGGATCAGGCTGGACAGAAGTATAGGCACCAGGAGGATCAGGCTGGATAGAAGTATAGGCACCAGGAGGATCAGGCTGGATAGAAGTATAGGCACCAGGAGGTGTAGGCTGGATAGAAGTATAGGCACCAGGAGGATCAGGCTGGACAGAAGTATAGGCACCAGGAGGATCAGGCTGGACAGAAGTATAGGCACCAGGAGGATCAGGCTGGATAGAAGTATAGGCACCAGGAGGTGTAGGCTGGATAGAAGTATAGGCACCAGGAGGATCAGGCTGGACAGAAGTATAGGCACCAGGAGGATCAGGCTGGATAGAAGTATAGGCACCAGAAGGATCAGGCTGGACAGAAGTATAGGCACCAGGAGGATCAGGCTGGATAGAAGTATAGGCACCAGGAGGATCAGGCTGGACAGAAGTATAGGCACCAGGAGGATCAGGCTGGATAGAAGTATAGGCACCAGGAGGTGTAGGCTGGATAGAAGTATAGGCACCAGGAGGATCAGGCTGGATAGAAGTATAGGCTCCAGGAGGTGTAGGCTGGATAGAAGTATAGGCACCAGGAGGAGCAGGCTGGATAGAAGTATAGGCACCAGGAGGTGTAGGCTGGATAGAAGTATAGGGACCAGGAGGTGTAGGCTGGACAGAAGTATAGGCACCAGGAGGATCAGGCTGGACAGAAGTATAGGCACCAGGAGGTGTAGGCTGGATAGAAGTATAGGGACCAGGAGGTGTAGGCTGGATAGAAGTATAGGGACCAGGAGGTGTAGGCTGGAAAGAAGAACATTTTCGGATCTGATTAGATTGAGCAAATGTTTTCAGTTTTGTGCTTTAATAAATGAGAGGTCAGACTGTATTATAGGACTTCCATAATAACAGCCCTCAACCCCGAAAAATTGTAGCAAAAGTCGTGAATCTAAGTATAAAAACTGCAAAAAAAAGATAAAACAAAATGTAAATAAATGTAGATAAAAAAAATACAATAATTTTTCAATTTTTTTGGTTTTTCTTTTTATAGTATTTTTTTATTTTTACTCATTTTTGTATTGTGCTGCCAGTAATAATGAATAGTGGCGCTCGGTTTTATCGCCCTCTCGGACTGGTAAATGTGTTTGCGTTTGTCGGACGCTGCAGATCTCGTATTTATGTTGTCAGTGTTATTGAAGTTATTACTGCGCTGCATTGATTTTCTATATACTCTATGAACGGACGACATGAATATTTCAGTGGTCATTTAACTTATATTGATGAATGTACAATTGTGAACTATTGGGCTCGTGCGGAGATAAATATTAGAACTATAGGGCAGTTATATTTTATAACAAATTGCATTAAAAACGAGAAGAAAACTGAAAAGCCCAATAACTTCACATAAAACACCAATAATTTGTAATGTGGGGAAGCAAATAAGCAATTTACAGGGATCTGCTCATATTCTGTGTATCGACCCCCGGCCCCTTAGAACCTATTGCATGCGGGGAGGCGATATTAAAAGGGTTATCCCATTAACACCAACCATCTATATATCCGCGAAGGGCAAGTGAATATCAAGTAGGATAAATAGAGTAAAAACTGTAATGTTTCTCCTTATTGACCAGAAAGGAACGAATAGGACTAGAGGACTAGTACCGGGACTTGTAATACCAGACTTCACCTCTAGTGGCCGCTGCAGGAGAGATTACCTTTCCCAGGGATCACAGTGGATCTCAAGAAATCTTCTTTAATGGGAAAAAGTTTTGTTTTTTGCTTTTTAAAAAATTTGTTAGCTGCTATTGAAGGGAAGGGAGGGGGGACATTGTATTCTGGTCACTTGGAAAATGATCATAATTGATTTGCATTGATCCAAAATAATAGTGTAACCAAAATTAAATAATACCTAATCAGCAAAAAGGGTAATCTGTCACCAGATTTCACTATACAAACTACATACATTATTACATAGATCTCTTATACCTGATGAGACTGGTGTATTTACTATGAAAATCCTTATCTGAATGGCTGTTTATTCATCCTGATATCAAACATGTAGAGATAAAAAGTTCATTCACATCTAATTAATAATGGGTACTGTTTGTTTCGTAAAATCTGGTGGCAGCTCATCTTTTAAAAGGGATTCGTCATCAGATTCCACAATATAAACGACATGCATTATTAACACCTGATGAGACTGGTGTACTTACTATAATAATATAATATTTATTCATTTATATAGCGCTATTAATTCCATAGCACTTTATATACATTGGCAACACTGTCCCCATTGGGGCTCACAATCTAAAAATCCTTATCCTTAATGGCTGTATATTCATCCTGATATCAAAGCTCATTCACTTGTATGCAATGTGTTTTGTAAAATCTATGGGTAGCTCATTCTTTAAAGGGGATCCATCATCAGATTACACAATACAAACTACATGCATTGTTAACAAATGATGGGACTGGTGTACTTACTATGAAAATCCTTATCAAAATGGTTGTATTATCATCCTGATATCAAACTGATAGAGTTCATTCACTTGTATACTATTTGTTTTGTAAAATCTCATCTTTAAAAGTGGATCTGTCATCAGATTTCACAATACAAGCTACATGCATTATTAACACCTGATGAGACTGGTGTACTTACTATGAAAATCATTATCAGAATAACTGCATAATCATCCTGCTATCAAACTAATAGCGTTAAAAAGCTCATTCACTTGTACATTATGTGTTTTGTAGAATCTACCAGCAGCTCATCTTTAAAGGGGACCCATCATCAGATTTCACAATACAAGCTGCATCTGATGAGAGCTAGTAATCGACTCAAGAAATGCTGAATTTAACTTCTCCAGTTTCATCAACATCAAATTACAAAAATTTCCATCTGATGAGGATTATTATTATTATTATTATTATTATTATTATTATTATTATTATTATTATTATTATTATTATCACCATTATTAATATTATTATTTAGATATATTTTATTATCATTATTTTATACTATATTATATTTTATTATTATTACTACTATTATAATTATTTAGCTAGATATTATTATAGTTATTATTATTTATACATTATTCTTCATATTATTATTATTATTATTTATCTAGATATTATTATTATTATTAACATTATTATTATTTATATATTATTATTTATTTCACTTAAAAATAATAAGAATAAAAATAAGATAAGTATTTTAAAAAACTGAACAATAACTTGCTACAAAAAAAACCCAAATATTTTTAATTCCAGAAATCTAATACCACTTTTAAAATTTTTGAAAGATTTTTCAATACGATAAAAAATTGGGACAACTAAATCCAGGGTTTTTTTGCCCTTAGCGAGCCACCAGGTCTCAGATGTAATTTTGAGATACTATGGGTAACACCACTGGTTATTATATTCTTACGTTAACTGTACCCATGAGGGTTATAAAAAAAGTCATATGCCATCAATTTCATTGGAATTTTTTCCTTTTTTTTGCCTTTACTCCATATACTGCACTATTTTCCTTTGGGTGCATTTTTTGGGGGGGGACATAATAATTAACACCGCAGGGAGAGTGCCTGATACAGATGTGATCACCTTTACCTTCTCTAAGACATTGATAAGAACTTTAATTTCTCATGAAATTAGATAAATACAGTATCACTACACACTATCCAGACCATTAATGCACAGTGCAATTCACTTTCCAACCACTGAGTGGTCACATATCTAAACATATAGCAAAAACCTCTCCCGACAGAGTGACCCAAAATCAGATTCAACCCCTAAAAAAGGAATGACCCTTCCATATTTCTATCTTATTTGCAGTGACATGGGATCATTCCCAGTTTGCAGTGGAGATCTCCTTTATCAATGTGCTAAGAAATCTACTGCGATCAGTGACAATAAATGAACCATGAGGAAGGTGCAGGATGTCAATCAGATGAGATGGGAAAAGATTCAACAGAGAGGAGGGACACTGAGGAGCTGTCAATCAAACAAGATGGGAAGAGATTCAGCAGAGAGGAGAGACACTGAGGAGCTGTCAATCTAACAAGGTGGGAAGAGATTCAGCAGAGAGGAGAGACACTGAGGAGCTGTCAATCTAATAAGATGGGAAGAGATTCAGCAGAGAGGAGAGACACTGAGGAGCTGTCAATCAAACAAGATGGGAAGAGATTCAGCAGAGAGGAAAGACACTGAGGAGCTGTCAATCAAACAAGATGGGAAGAGATTCAGCAGAGAGGAGAGACACTGAGGAGCTGTCAATCTAACAAGGTGGGAAAAGATTCAGCAGAGAGAAAAGACACTGAGGAGCTGTCAATCTAACAAGATGGGAAGAGATTCAGCAGAGAGGAGGGACACTGAGGAGCTGTCAATCTAACAAGGTGGGAAGAGATTCAGCAGAGAGGAGGGACACTGAGGAGCTGTCAATCAAACAAGATGGGAAGAGATTCAGCAGAGCGGAGAGACACTGAGGAGCTGTCAATCTAACAAGATGGGAAGAGATTCAGCAGAGCGGAGAGACACTGAGGAGCTGTCAATCAAACAAGATGGGAAGAGATTCAGCAGAGAGGAGAGACACTGAGGAGCTGTCAATCAAACAAGATGGGAAGAGATTCAGCAGAGAGGAGAGACACTGAGGAGCTGTCAATCAAACAAGATGGGAAGAGATTCAGCAGAGAGGAGAGACACTGAGGAGCTGTCAATCAAACAAGGTGGGAAAAGATTCAGCAGAGAGAAGAGACACTGAGGAGCTGTCAATCTAACAAGATGGGAAGAGATTCAGCAGAGAGAAGAGACACTGAGGAGCTGTCAATCAAACAAGATGGGAAGAGATTCAGCAGAGAGAAGAGACACTGAGGAGCTGTCAATCAAACAAGATGGGAAGAGATTCAGCAGAGAGGAGAGACACTGAGGAGCTGTCAATCTAATAAGATGGGAAGAGATTCAGCAGAGAGGAGAGACACTGAGGAGCTGTCAATCTAACAAGATGGGAAGAGATTCAGCAGAGGAGGGACACTGAGGAGCTGTCAATCTAATGAGGAGGGAAGAGATTCAGCAGAGAGGAGGGACACTGAGGAGCTGTCAATCTAATGAGGTGGGAAGAGATTCAGCAGAGAGGAGGGACATCGAGGAACTGTCAATCTAATGAGGTGGGAAGAGATTCAGCAGAGAGGAGGGACACTGAGGAGCTGTCAATCTAACAAGGTGAGAAGAGATTCAGCAGAGGAGGGACACTGAGGAGCTGTCAATCTAATGAGGAGGGAAGAGATTCAGCAGAGAGGAGGGACACTGAGGAGCTGTCAATCTAATGAGGTGGGAAGAGATTCAGTAGAGAGGAGGGACATCGAGGAACTGTCAATCTAATGAGGTGGGAAGAGATTCAGCAGAGAGGAGGGACACTGAGGAACTGTCAATCTAACAAGGTGAGAAGAGATTCAGCAGAGAGGAGGGACATCGAGGAACTGTCAATCTAATGAGGTGGGAAGAGATTCAGCAGAGAGGAGGGACACTGAGGAACTGTCAATCTAACAAGGTGAGAAGAGATTCAGCAGAGAGGAGAGACACTGAGGAGCTGTCAATCTAACAAGGTGAGAAGAGATTCAGCAGAGAGGAGAGACACTGAGGAGCTGTCAATCTAACAAGATGGGAAGAGATTCAGCAGAGGAAGGACACTGAGGAGCTGTCAATCTAATGAGGAGGGAAGAGATTCAGCAGAGGAGGGACACTGAGGAACTGTCAATCTAATGAGGAGGGAGGAGATTCAGCAGAGAGGAGGGACACTGAGGAGCTGTCAATCGAATGAGGAGGGAAGAGATTCAGCAGAGAGGAGAGACACTGAGGAACTGTCAACCTAATGAGGTGGGAAGAGATTCAGCAGAGAGGAGGGACACTGAGGAACTGTCAATCTAATGAGGAGGGAGGAGATTCAGCAGAGAGGAGAGAAACTGAGGAGCTGTCAATCTAATGAGGAGGGAGGAGATTCAGCAGAGAGGAGAGACACTGAGGAGCTGTCAATCTAATGAGGAGGGAAGAGATTCAGCAGAGAGGAGAGACACTGAGGAACTGTCAACCTAATGAGGTGGGAAGAGATTGTTAGGGCCAGATGGACGGGCAGACCCAGGAGGTGGATCCACTGGGCCGAACACCTTCCTGAAGGCAAGGAGTCCGGTAGCCGGAGCACTACAGGTAGCAGGACAGTCCGTGCAACAGAGTAGAATGGTGAAGTCCCTGGGACCACGGAGTCACTGATGGTAGTCCGGGTGACGGAGCTCAGGTTCGGAGACCGAGGTGTTGTCAGGCAGAGTCCGGAACCGATGGAGCGAGAGGACGGGTCACCACAGGGATCAGAGATGGAACGGACTGATGGGATGGCAGATAGTCAGCGTTCGGGGTTCGGGAGTCGGCAGGACCGGATGGCGAGGCAGGAGCGGCTCTAGAAGAGAGATAGGTGAGTATATCCCAGAGACACAAGGAGACCTGACTCCTAGCTTAGGAAACACGAAGAACAGGCCCCGCCCACTTGGACACTAAACCCCTTTATACCCTGTACCTGTGTGTTCAATTTCCTGTCAGTGGACGCTGGCCCTTTAAGAGAGGGTCAATGACCGCGCGCGCGCCCTAATGCGCATGCGCGAGGCCCGGGTGCCAGAAGCCAGGGCAGGGAGCGGTGAGCAGGAAGCAAGAGAGCCGGGCTGGGGCTGAGTAGCCGACGGGCGCCGGGAGCGGGGACCAGGACGCCTGGGGACCGCAGGCAATGGAGGCTGGAGACCGGGGAGCGGCGGACGCCGGACAGAGGAACCGGGGAGCGATGCAGGGAAGCCGGGGAGCGTGGCAGGTGAGCCGGGGAGCAGAGCAAGGGACCCGTGGAGCGTGACAGAGATTCAGCAGAGAGGAGGGACACTGAGGAACTGTCAATCTAATGAGGAGGGAAGAGATTCAGCAGAGAGGAGAGACACTGAGGAACTGTCAACCTAATGAGGTGGGAAGAGATTCAGCAGAGAGGAGAGAAACTGAGGAGCTTTCAATCTAATGAGGAGGGAGGAGATTCAGCAGAGAGGAGGGACACTGAGGAGCTGTCAATCTAATGAGGAGGGAAGAGATTCAGCAGAGAGGAGAGACACTGAGGAACTGTCAACCTAATGAGGTGGGAAGAGATTCAGCAGAGAGGAGAGACACTGAGGAGCTGCCAATCTAATGAGGAGGGAGGAGATTCAGCAGAGAGGAGAGACACTGAGGAGCTGTCAATCTAATGAGGAGGGAGGAGATTTAGCAGAGAGGAGGGACACTGAGGAGCTGTCAATCTAATGAGGAGGGAAGAGATTCAGCAGAGAGGAGGGACACTGAGGAGCTGTCAATCTAACAAGATGGGAAGAGATTCAGCAAGGAGGAGAGACACTGAGGAGCTGTCAATTTAATAAGGAGAGAAGAGATTCAGCAGAGAGGAGGGACACTGAGGAACTGTCAATCTAATGAGGAGGGAAGAGATTCAGCAGAGAGGAGGGACACTTAGGAGCTGTCAATCTAATGAGGAGGGAAGAGATTCAGCAGAGAGGAGGGACACTGAGGAGCTGTCAATTAATGAGGTGGGAAGGGATTCAGCAGAGAGGAGGGACACTGAGGAACTGTCAATCTAATGAGGAGGGAGGAGATTCAGCAGAGAGGAGGGACACTGAGGAGCTGTCAACCTAATGAGGTGGGAAGAGATTCAGCAGAGAGGAGGGACACTGAGGAACTGTCAATATAATGAGAAGGGAGGAGATTCAGCAGAGAGGAGAGACACTGAGGAGCTGTCAATCTAATGAGGAGGGAGGAGATTCATCAGAGAGGAGAGACACTGAAGAGCTGTCAACCTAATGAGGTGGGAAGAGAGTCAGCAGAGAGGAGGGACACTGAGGAGCTGTCAACCTAATGAGGTGGGAAGAGAGTCAGCAGAGAGGAGGGACACTGAGGAGCTGTCAACCTAATGAGGTGGGAAGAGAGTCAGCAGAGAGGAGGGACACTGAGGAGCTGTCCATCTAATGAGGTGGGAAGAGATTCAGCAGAGAGGAGGGACACTGAGGAGCTGTCCATCTAATGAGGAGGTAAGAGATTCAGCAGAGAGGAGGGACACTGAGGAGCTGTCAACCTAATGAGGTGGGAAGAGATTCAGCAGAGAGGAGGGACACTGAGGAACTGTCAATCTAATGAGGTGGGAAGAGATTCATCAGAGAGGAGGGACACTGAGGAGCTGTCAATCTAATGAGGAGGGAGGAGATTCAGCAGAGAGGAGAGACACTGAGGAGCTGTCAATCTAATGAGGTGGGAAGAGATTCAGCAGAGAGGAGGGACACTGAGGAACTGTCAATCTAATGAGGTGGGAAGAGATTCATCAGAGAGGAGAGACACTGAGGAGCTGTCAACCTAATGAGGTGGGAAGAGATTCAGCAGAGAGGAGGGACACTGAGGAACTGTCAATCTAATGAGGTGGGAAGAGATTCATCAGAGAGGAGAGACACTGAGGAGCTGTCAATCTAATGAGGAGGGAGGAGATTCAGCAGAGAGGAGAGACACTGAGGAGCTGTCAATCTAATGAGGGAAGAGATTCAGCAGAGAGGAGAGACACTGAAGAGCTCTCAATCTAATGAGGAGGGAAGAGATTCAGCAGAGAGGAGAGACACTGAGGAGCTGTCAATCTAATGAGGAGGGAGGAGATTCAGCAGAGAGGAGAGACACTGAGGAGCTGTCAATCTAATGAGGAGGGAAGAGATTCAGCAGAGAGGAGGGACACTGAGGAGCTGTCAATCTAATGAGGTGAGAAGAGATTCAGCAGAGAGGAGGGACACTGAGGAGCTGTCAATCTAATGAGGAGGGAGGAGATTCAGCAGAGAGGAGAGACACTGAGGAGCTGTCAATCTAATGAGGAGGGAGGAGATTCATCAGAGAGGAGGGACACTGAGGAGCTGTCAATCTAATGAGGAGGGAAGAGATTCAGCAGAGAGGAGAGACACTGAGGAGCTGTCAATCTAATGAGGAGGGAGGAGATTCAGCAGAGAGGAGGGACACTGAGGAGCTGTCAATCTAATGAGGAGGGAAGAGATTCAGCAGAGAGGAGAGACACTGAGGAGCTGTCAATCTAATGAGGAGGGAAGAGATTCAGCAGAGAGGAGGGACACTGAGGAGCTGTCAATCTAATGAGGTGAGAAGAGATTCAGCAGAGAGGAGGGACACTGAGGAGCTGTCAATCTAATGAGGAGGGAAGAGATTCAGCAGAGAGGAGGGACACTGAGGAGCTGTCAATCTAATGAGGTGAGAAGAGATTCAGCAGAGAGGAGGGACACTGAGGAGCTGTCAATCTAATGAGGAGGGAAGAGATTCAGCAGAGAGGAGAGACACTGAGGAGCTGTCAATCTAATGAGGAGGGAAGAGATTCAGCAGAGAGGAGGGACACTGAGGAGCTGTCAATCTAATGAGGAGGGAAGAGATTCAGCAGAGAGGAGGGACACTGAGGAGCTGTCAATCTAATGAGGAGGGAAGAGATTCAGCAGAGGAGGGACACTGAGGAGCTGTCAATCTAATGAGGAGGGAAGAGATTCAGCAGAGAGGAGGGACACTGAGGAGCTGTCAATCTAATGAGGAGGGAAGAGATTCAGCAGAGGAGGGACACTGAGGAGCTGTCAATCTAATGAGGAGGGAAGAGATTCAGCAGAGAGGAGAGACACTGAGGAACTACTAATCAGATTCAGTTCAAATCACCCCCCTTTGACCCATTGAAAATGAAACAATAAAAATAACACATATTTGTATCGCTGAGTTCAGAAATGCCAATCTATCAAAATCTAAAATATAAAAATCAAAATATAAAATAAAGTAATCTCATCAGTAAACGGCGTAAAGAAAAAAAATCAAATTGCCAGAATTATGTTTTTTTGGTCACCGCAAGATTGCAATAAAATACAAAATGCAAACTGTAACATCTACCCAAAAATGTATAACGAAAAATATCAGCTGAAGACGCAAAAAATAAATCACTGAGCCCCAGATCCCGAAAAATGAAAACGCTATGGGTCTCGGAAAATGTCAACAAAAGGGTAATTCTTTTTTTTTTTTTTACAAATTTTTGATTTTTTTTTTACCACTTAAATAAAATAAAAACTATACATGTTTGATATCTATGAACTCGTATTGACCTGGGGAATCACATTGCCAGGTCAGATTTACCATATCGGGAACATGGTAAATTAAAAAAAAACAAAACACAATTGTGGAATTGAAATTTTTTTCGAATTTAAAATCACTTGGAGTTTTTTTCCGTTTTCTAGTACAATATAGGACAGAAGGAATAATGTCATTCAAAAGTACAACTCGTCCCCCCCAAAAAAGCCATCGTATGGCTATATTGACGGAAAAATTAAAGTTATGGCTTTTGGAAGAAAGGAAGGAAAAAACTAAAACAAAAATCGCCGTGTTGATGGCGGAGGAGAAAGTAGCAGATCTCAAAACTTTCTTATTGTGAATTATTAATTGATGAAGATTTTCCTGTAAATGGTTCTTATGGGCTCTATATGAAGCCTCCGGGGGCAGAACGCTGGTTATTAACCTGTGAATGTAAATAATTGCCATTAATTGAAGAGAGCAAACACACAATGTCACCGGCGCTGATCCTGATTAATAAATCATTAGCGGCTAATAACAATATCACAAGCGGTAAAGAGACAGAATGTATCAGGAAGGTGCTCAACTGGCAATGCCCCAATGTGCCATTATTTGCCCCTATAGAGGCCCCAGGTGTCAGCAGACTATAGATGGCAATATATGGCAGATTAGATTGTGACTGTGACGCCCTGGACTAGCCAGGTAGTCATAGTTAGCCCCATGCACTACACCCATCCCCAAATAAGGTGACAGCAGCCAAATTACTAAACCCTGGTCACCTCCTCTCGGTTTGATGTCCACACCATGGGGCGGAGCCAGGAAGTTGGCCACACCCCTCTGGAGTTCACATGACCAGAGGCAGGAAAAACACGTTAGATTAAGTTAGGGAGTGAAGGAGTCAAGTTCAAGTGCAGACCTGGTCTCAGGTCTGCTGCGGTCTAACACCTGTGTCCTGGGTAGGCGCCCGGGCACTTTGGCTAGGAGTCAGACGGTGGTGGCCGTCTGCAGGAGCCGGGAAGACAGCCTGGTGGAACCGTAGGTAGCCGGGACAGGGTAGTGGCCCGCCGGTACCGAACCGGGGAACCAGCTGGAAACCGGAGCACAAGTGGGGGTACTCAGACCCTGAAATGCAGTCCCGAATCTACCGGACCCCGTTAATTAACTGATTGAGGTCTGGACTTTAGGTCCTTTCCCACCCAAAGTCCCGAAAGAAGGCAACAGTCCACCGATTCCGGATAACGGCCACCACCAAGGGCCAAGAGATCCAACGGGCCAGTGCCTGCGGGCAAACGGGCTCTCTCGACGTACACGCCAGGGAGCGGGACTCCCGTCGCTGAAACGCGGTTGTCCAATTCTACAAAACAGGTGCAGGAGAAGATGGATACCATCAACCGTTTTGGGGACCGAAGCGACCGTCTGCAGGCACCGACCATCCTCCGTTTGGTTTACCAGAGACTCCTGTGTGTTTGTCCGAGTGAGTACCACTGTGCCTGCGGACCGCGCACCAAATCTGCACCACATCAACCGGGTCCCGGGGCCACCACCCCCTGCCCACTGAAGGGTTAACATCTCAAGCTGCCCCCAACATCTCCCCCGGGGTGCCCAGTAACCAGCAGCAGTGGTGCCTACATTCACCACAACCCATGGGTGGCGTCACAAACTCTAATCTAAAACCCCCTACGAAGCGCCAGCCCCCCTTACAGAGCGACGTGACCTCCGGTCCAGAGGCGCTCGAGCCACCGACACACGAGCCCGGAACCGAGCAGCTCGGCTGCAGCCGAGCGCGGGGCGGTACATGACCAGGGCTGGAGTTGTAGCGCCCCTCAGCCACTCAGGGTACTAAAGGGAACTGCATCCTCCCGGGGATGCAGGACCTACCCCCTGGGACCTGGAACACCAGTGCCAACAACATCAACACACAACCAAAAATCCAAGTTCCCCACTCCACACCAGTGCTAAGGGGTTAATCAAATAGGGGATGGCCACCCAGTGGGCAGAGCCAGACCAGGGATTAGCCAGCCTGGTGGGAGCGGATAAGCAGAACAGTGGTGCACAGCGAAGTGTGCGGACGTGCCCTGAGCTGGGTCCGTGTAACGGTGACCCGGGGGCACAGGAGAGTGGTCGCCAGGGCGGGTATTGACAGGTAGCGCTAGGACCAGAGCACGCACTGGGCACAGGGCCCTAGGTCAGGTGCCAGTTACATACGGCCTGATAATTACCTGCACGGTGAGGACACTTTCACGGACCTCACTGAACCAAATAATCCGGCGGCATCAGCAGTTTATAGGATCAGGGTTCGGACACTTACCTCCCCACAGGGTCCGCACTGTCCGCCGTACGCTGCTACCGAAAAGGGACAGTCAGGCCCCAAACGCGCCACGCTACGGGGACCCAACCACACAGAGAGTTCCGGGGACAGAGCCACCAGGGTCACCACATTGGCACTGGCAATACACGGGACTGGAACCAGTCGTCCATGGGCCGGAGTAAGTAGAGACTGTTCATTACAATCCCGGTGTGGTCTCCATTTATTCTTCACCATCCATCTCCCGGGCACAGCCCTACCTGCGGAGGGCCTACCATGACAGCTGCAATTACCACCAGCCCTGGGAGTACCCACCATTAGCAGCGGCGGTTCCACAACACTAACCGCAACCCGCAGGTGGCGTCACGAACATTAACTTTATTATCCCTTGTAAATAGCCCCTGCTATTTTTATTAAGCGTCCGCCATTACCCCGGGTCGGGGATCACTTGAGCCACAGACCACCTGGATCCGAGCAGCTCGGCTGTCCTGGGGGCGTGGCAGCTTAAAATTGGCGTCACGAACAGGATTTGGATTTAGGCCCGTTAACCCGGGTGACGTGTGCAAAAGCGCGCAAAAGTCTACTCTGCCTCCTGGGAGTGGCAGCATGCAAAAGTAAAACTAACTGCAGGAAACTGGAAGGGGCACCGGCAGAATGCACCCCTCTATGCTGAAGCGCCGGTAGCTTTGCAGCACCAGACCAGCTTGCCTGCAGCAGATAGAGAATGTCTGCTCCTCCAGCCCGTGGAACCGTGCCTTGGCTGAAGCGGAGCTGGGACGGCTGTGCGTCTGGATGCGGTTGCAGATGATCTAGCAGATCGAGGACTGGCGCTCGGAGATGATGGGGATGGTCGTGGCAGTGCAGACCCAAGCCGAATGTGTTCTGCACGAGGAGAGGCACCAGGAACCTAATCTGCCCCGCTCATCCCCATGGTTGCAGAACCTGTACCATCTGTGACCGCTGATCCGCCGATACCATCGGGCCCTCCATCCATGGCCAGACCAGACCAGGCTGAACCGCCTCAGTTCACAGCCAGACCAGACCAGGCCACAACGCCTCAATCAATGGCCAGACCAGACCAGGCCGCAACGCCTCTGTCCACGACCAGACTGGACTAGGCTAGGCTGCGGGACGCAGCTGTGGCGCCCCAGGATCTGGTTGCCACAACAGCATTGCCCCTCCAAAGGGTTAATGCTGAGCCTGGAGGTAATTGAGGAGTCTATTGGTCAGTAGGTACCAACATCCAACGTTGTTCCTCTCTCAGGCCAGCAGAGGGAGCTCTAAACTTGGAGTTCCATGGAGCACTTCCTTAAGTCTGACCTGGGGGAGGAGTTAGTGTTCAGTCTGTCTGGGAAGTTTGGAGAGAGAAGAAGCACGAGTAGTGCTGTCCTGTGAGCTGGGGTTTGGAGCTCAGATAGGTCAGCCCAGAAAAGCAGGATTTGCAGAGAGGCACAGAAGAAGAAGTAGACATCGGAGTCTGTGGTTGCCAGGGTGTAAAGCCCTTTCCTGGTAGCCGAATCCGGAGGGCAGGAGAGCTTCAAGCACCCCTGGCCCATAGGCAACCTGAAGGTACAGCTGCATCACAGGGGCCCGGTGTGGACTCCAGCAGAGAAGTACCAGAGAGGGCCTACCACACAGGGAGAGGGACGTACCACCGGTCCCAGCAGCAAGAGGGCCATTGCTAATCCAGAATGCAGGGTCCTATAAAAGCTAAGGAAGAACAGGGAGTAGGCCTCATACTCAACTGGCCAAAAAGATCACCCCAGTTACTTCCAGGCCGATCGGATCCCCTTCACCACCTGTGACGGTCTCCCAGGACTGGACTGTTCCGTTAAAGTAAAAGTAAAGAAGGTAAAGAGACTGCTGTTTGTGTCAGTTACTTTCACTGCCCTGTCGGCCCTGCACAGTATCATTTACACAACATCGTTATAGACTCTTGCAAACACCAACTGTTGCCCCGGGGCTCCACCTGTGGGGAGCAGGACCATCCAAGCTGCCATTCCACCAGCCCCGGAGGCCCCATACAGCAGCGGCGGCTTAATAGCCGCAAACCACAGGTGGCGTCACGAATATAAACTTTAAGCACCCCCACTGAAGCCATATTAACTGACTCCCACCAGGGTCACGGAGTCGGGCCCCGCCACCACTGACTACCCCCGTACTAGTCCGGCCCGGCACCGGGTGTCCCATAGCCCTGGGGTGAGCGAGTCAAACTTGGCGTCACGAACAGGATAACGTGCCCGGTCCCACTGGGTACTGTGCGCCTGAAAGAACTGTGTTTTACTGTGTGAAAAAGCCGCCGCCATTAGCACTGCCGAGCGCAGGAAGAAGGGGGGCGTGCCCGAAAAAGAACGCGAAGCGAGCGCGCCATCGGAGCTGAGGTTTGTTAACCCCGCTCGACTCCGAAGAGATTTTGAAAAGGGAGCGGAGCCTGGTAAGGTTCACTAAGGGGGAAGGAAGATGTCCGACACCGAGGGAGAACAGGGGGCTGCTATAGCCCAAGACGCAGCAGCAGCGGCCCATGTGATCCCAGTCGCCGTCGTCCCATCTCCCGCTGCAGTGCCTGTAATGCCACTCACCATGCCATACCTTCCGGGCGTGGACTGGTTACCGCAGTACTCCGGGGAGTCCCATACCCTGAGTGACTTCAGAGAAAGCCTGCACAGCTTGTTCATAATGTATCCGCTGACTGAGAGCCAGAAGGTGGGCATATTAATGGGGCAGCTAGCCGGCGCGGCCCAGCGTGAAGTGAAGTTCTGGCTTGATACAGATAAAGGGACAGCAACCCAGATACTGGCCAAGCTAAAGAGTACTTTTGACACCCGCACCGCAGCAGAGATAAAGATGAGATTCTTTGGGTGCAAGCAACGGGCCACAGACAGCATAAGGGACTATGCCTTAAACCTGCAGGAGGCCCTGAAAGCAGTTAAACAGGTGGACCCAGAGAGTGTGCGTGAAGAAGACAAACTCCTAACTGAGCAGTTCATAGAGGGGCTCCTGTCAGACGCCCACAGGACCCAGCTGCGTATCATGGTCCTGCAGAACCCTGCTCTGGACTTTGCAAAGTTTAAGGACCAGGCCATCCGGGTACTGAGAGAATCTACACCGAATGACCCAGTACCCCTCCGGCCTATTGCTATCACGTACCCAGGGGTGGTGCCTGCAACACGAGCCGCTGCAGTCCCTGGATAAGGACCCCACTGCAGAGCTCAGACAGCAGGTCCAGGAGCTGACCAAGACTGTAGCTGCCCTGGCCAAGACCGTGCAGTCTCTACAAGTGACCCCATCGCCTGCAAGAATCGAGTTGGCCTCCAGCCCAGATGACGTCCCATGGATGCGACAGAGGAGGATTCCGCCGACCCGAGGCAGACACACAGACCGGTACGACCCAGCTGGACAGCCGATCTGCCGCCGCTGCAACCAGGCGGGCCACTACGCAAGACATTGTCCTTTAAACGGGCCGAACCTGGGGCCAGGAGCCGACCCCCAGGTGTAAGGAAGCCCGGCTCAACCCCCAGCCGCAGCAAGTATGTGGGAGGACGACCGGTCCTTCCTATTGTGCTGGATGGGATCCCTTTGAATGCTCTCCTGGATACGGGGTCCCAGGTAACAACCATCCCTTATAAACTGTACAAAAGATATTGGGCTGATTCAGACATTGCCCAGATGATGATTTAACAATTGTGGCCAGTAATGGTCAGCCCTTGCCTCAAATTGGGTACAAAGAAGTAACCATTAAAGTGGGGCGGGTAGAATTGCCATGTCAGGGGATGATAATTGTAGATATTGATCGCAAGGAATCTAACCCACTGCTAACCATTGGTACAAATGTGATAGAAAATTGTATTGCCGAAGTGATAATTTTGTTGCAACAGGCGTCTGAAACTGCCAGCTCCGGGCAGCAGCGTGCCCTACAGAGGGAGATCAGAGCCCTGATGAGGAGGCAGCAGGTAGAGCTGGCCGGAGGAGAAATTGGCAGTGTAAGGGTAAGTGACCCTCTCCCCATTGCAATACCCCCAAAAAGTGAAATGTTGATATGGTGTCGGGCAGCAATAGGCCTTAAGGGTCAGATTTACCATGCCTTGGTAGAACCGGTGTATTCAGACAATAGGCCTGGAGTCCTGATAGCCAGAGGGGTAGCAGATGTTCGCAAGGAAGAGTGCCCGTCCGTGTCCTGAATTGTGGGGAGGAGGAAGCCAAATTGCCCCGGTACGCCACTGTAGCAAAACTGTACACTGTCAGTAACAATACCATCAAAGCAGTGGAACCCTTGATCCCGTCCGACCAGGCGGAAGACAATGGCTCCAAGGGGCAGCTGGAAGACTGGTGCCAAAAATTACATGTGGGCACCGACTCCACCCCCTCACACCAAAAGCATGGGGTTTACCGGGTGGTACAGGAGTACGAGCGGGTCTTTAGCAAACACCCCCTAGATTTTGGGTATGTAAAAGGGGTTAAACATCAAATCCCCACTGGTGACCATCATCCAATTAAAGAGAGATACCGCCCTGTACCCCCCGCACAGTATCAGCGTGCCAAAGAGATGTTACGGGAAATGAAGGAGGCTGGGGTTATCAGAGATAGTTGTAGCCCCTGGGCAGCTCCACTAGTGCTCGTAAAGAAAAAAGATGGTACAATGAGAATGTGCGTAGATTACAGACAAATTAACCGCATTACACATAAAGATGCTTATCCACTGCCCAGAATAGAGGAGTCACTAACGGCCTTAAAGTCAGCTAACTATTTCTCCACCTTGGATCTCACTAGTGGGTATTGGCAGGTTCCCGTGGCAGAGGCGGACAAGGAGAAGACTGCATTCACGACGCCAATGGGCCTCTGTGAGTTCAACTGTATGCCATTCGGACTCTGCAACGCACCAGGAACATTTCAAAGATTGATGGAGTGTTGCTTGGGACATTACAACTTTGAAACCGTGCTATTGTACCTGGATGACGTCATAGTCTACTCAAGGACCTATGAAGACCACCTGAAGCACCTGGCTGAAGTGTTTGAGTCTTTGTCCGGGTATGGCCTGAAGATAAAACCATCAAAATGTCACTTCTTGAAGCCAAAGGTACAATACCTGGGTCTTGTGGTCAGTGCAGAAGGTGTGACACCTGATCCAGAGAAAGTCACAGTAATCAAGGACTGGCCAAGACCCACCATGATAAAGGAGGTGCGGCAGTTCCTTGGACTGGTGGGCTACTACCAAAGGTTCATTAACGGTTTCACGAAAATAGCAGCACCCCTTCAAGATCTTCTGGTGGGTCAGTCGAAGAAGGCTTAGAAGCAGAGCCCTCCATTTGAATGGAACAGCCAAGTAGAAGCATCCTTTGTTTGGTTGAAGATGGCCCTCACAGGAGAAGAAATCCTGGCCTACCCTGACTATGGCCAGCCGTTTGTACTGTACAGGGATGCCAGCAACGTGGGATTGGGAGCAGTTCTGTCCCAAGTACAGGGAGGCAGAGAGAAGGTGATAGCTTACGCCAGTATAAAGCTTCGTCCCACAGAAAGGAATCCAGAAAACTACAGTTCCTTTAAGCTGGAGTTCCTTGCCATTGTCTGGGCAGTGACTGAACGCTTCAAGCACTATCTGACATCGGCCAAGTTTACCATCTTCACAGACAACAATCCGTTGACCCACCTGGCAACGGCCAAGCTAGGTGCGCTAGAACAGCGATGGATGGCTCGACTGTCCAACTTTAACTTTACCATCAAGTACAGAGCTGGCCGAAAGAATAACAATGCTGATGCGCTGTCCAGAATGCCTCATTTACTCGAAGTTGGAGAAGACCTGGATGAACTGGA
Organism: Anomaloglossus baeobatrachus; assembly: GCF_048569485.1. Taxonomy (NCBI): domain Eukaryota; kingdom Metazoa; phylum Chordata; class Amphibia; order Anura; family Aromobatidae; genus Anomaloglossus; species Anomaloglossus baeobatrachus. The sequence continues at coordinate 17,512,640 of NC_134354.1, read as the reverse complement.
AGAGATAGAGTTACCGGCTTTCCACCAACAGGGTGTCTCCCAGTGTGGGCATGCTGTAAAAGAGAAGCGCTCGAGCCAACAAGGGGTCACTTTAAACCCATTGCTTCATCATAGATGGGAGTAAACACAGAACAGTGACCCGGCCGTGCGATTGGTCAAAGAAAAGCTGGCGCAAGCTGACCCCCATCTTGGTCCAGATGCTCCACAAGAAGCCCAACAACTGTGGAAGGAGAGGGGACGACTGTTTCTATACAAGGGCAAGTTATGCAAAAGATATGTTAATTGGCGAACCAATGAACTCGTCCGGCAAATAGTGGTTCCACAGAGGGATGCCCCTATAGTCTTAGAAGCCTACCACGATGGAGCAGGACACTTCGGGTGGAGGAAGTTGGAGATCCTACTCCGCGATCGGTTCTACTGGGTTGGCATGAGAAAGGCAATCGAGCAGTGGTGCCGAGTATGTGGTCCGTGTAACCTGAGGCGGAAAGATGATACCAACCAGAGGTCGCCTCTGCAGCCCATTATCACGAAGCAGCCCCTTGAGTTGGTGGCCATGGACCACGTAAAATTAACACCAAGGCGGTCAGGCTATATCTATGCCCTCACCATTGTGGACCATTACTCCCGTTTCCTGGTAGTAGTGCCTGTGAAAGACCAAACACCCAAAACAGCAGCTAGGGTATTTCAAGCATACTTTTGTCAACCCCACGGTTACCCTGAAAGGGTACTGACTGAACAAGGCCCTGCATTCTAAGCAGAAGTGTTCCAAGAGTTCTGTCACATGTACGGCTGTAAGAAAATGAGAACAACACCGTACCACCCCCAAACCAATGGACTGTGTGAAAAAATGAATCATGTGGTTATTGATTTGCTCAAGACTCTACCTCTAGAAGAAAGAAACCAATGGCCAGAGAAGTTACCAGATCTAGTGGACTTGTACAACCATATCCCAGTAAACTCCACCAACTGCAGCCCTGCTTACTTGATGCGAGCAAGACCTGGCAAGTTACCTGTAGACTTCGACATGGGAACTTTGTCACCTGAAGCAATCCAACAGAAAGAAGATTGGAATACAGAGCGGCAACAACAATACCGCAAGGTTCAAGAATGTGTAGAAAAGAGCCTGTCCCAAGCCAGAACGAGACAAGAAAAGAACTACAATCAAACAGCCCCAGCAACTCCCTTAGCACCTGGAGAACAGGTCCTCAAGAAAAAGCGGAAAATGCACAAATTAGATGACCAGTGGGAAAATGAACCCTACACAATTATTCCCTCAAATTTTGACAATAACATTGTAGCACCCCAGGATTTATATTACAGAGTAACAAATAACACCAACCAGACCACAATATATATATATGTATATGGAGGCTCAATTGCACCAACCATGAATATAACACCAAAAAGATATGTGCAAGCCAAGTAGTAAAAATATATAATTTTTATTACATTAAATAACCAAAATATAAACACACAATGGATCAGCCCAGAAGGACGGATGATATAATGGGAAGCATAGGGCACTTGTTATCGTATACCGGATTATCAAAGAGTAGGTAATGCATATTAAAGTAGGAGCAGTCTAACTGGCTTTGGCCCCTATGAGTAGTTACAGTAGTTATAAATATATATGTATATATACTCTACGGGACCAAAACCAGAAACAGCATAAACATCAAATCATATGAAAGGCAATTACCAACAATTCCGGAGAAGTAATAGTGCCGCAGCCACCCACCAACACACTGACGCGCGTTTCGCACCCCCAAGGTGCTTCGTCCTGGACGAAGCACCTTGGGGGTGCGAAACGCGCGTCAGTGTGTTGGTGGGTGGCTGCGGCACTATTACTTCTCCGGAATTGTTGGTAATTGCCTTTCATATGATTTGATGTTTATGCTGTTTCTGGTTTTGGTCCCGTAGAGTATATATACATATATATTTATAACTACTGTAACTACTCATAGGGGCCAAAGCCAGTTAGACTGCTCCTACTTTAATATGCATTACCTACTCTTTGATAATCCGGTATACGATAACAAGTGCCCTATGCTTCCCATTATATCATCCGTCCTTCTGGGCTGATCCATTGTGTGTTTATATTTTGGTTATTTAATGTAATAAAAATTATATATTTTTACTACTTGGCTTACACATATCTTTTTGGTGTTATATTACAGAGTAACAACACAAAGGGTTAACTCCCCACACAACACCAACACCTCCTGGCCAGAACGGGGAGACCAAGCTGCTTCCCTGTATATTCTGGTATGGAGAGGAAGTGGTCAGTTCGTTTTCAGTTTTTAGTTAGTTCAGTCAGTGCAGAGGACTGAAGAGACAGGATCTGCAGGTTGGAGCTGGCTCTAGCTCACCTCAGGATCCGCTGACCAATTCCAGGCCTAAGCTGAGGGTCTGAGGAAAGGAGACAGATTAAACAGAGGAACATACCTGGGAGAAAGAGTATTGCTGAACTCACCCCAGTGGAGCACACAGAACGGATGCTGGATCTGAGGCTGTGCAGATTACACACCGCACAGTTAACACCAGAGAAGTGAAGATTCCACATTCTTCACCTTTACCACAGACACAGCAACAAGCGCAGAGTTCAGGAACACTACAAGGAAGGACTCGAGTTGCCTGTCAGGTCGGTACCTGGGAGCAGAACAGGGCCGGCTGCCTAGTTCACACAGCAGCAGGGCCACAGACACACAGTGCAGATAAGGAAGCCAAAACGGCCCGGCTGGTTGGGAGAAACCCTGAACCCTTCACAGACTCCATGGACAGTACTCTGCTGAATGCCATCTACAGTAAAGGACAAAGAAACTGCAAAACTGTGAGTCTGCTTGTTTATTGTGTTCGTGTCTTGCACTCCTCCCCATAGACTATCACACTGCCCCCGGGGAGAAGGCTCTACCCGTGGGGAGCCGTCCCATCGCAAGCTGCCATCCATCACCCCGGAGGTTCTGCAGCAGCGGTGGTCATCTCTGATCACATTCCACGGGTGGTGTCACAAACATAACCCCTTTTTATTGTGGAACCAGGTAGCACAGACCGGGTCACAACACCGTGATCCCCTTTCCAGAAGCGACCCCTTGGCCCGGTTCTGAGAATCCCCTTAACCCCTGGCAACACAAAAGTGTGTCCCATAAGTAAAGATGGAGGCAAAACATATCAAGCAGTTTCCAGAGATCGTCTGAAAGTATGCCCTGAACGGTGTAAAACCAAAGAAGAAGTTCAAGAAAGTCCCCAACTTCAAGAAAAAGAAGAAGAAATGATCCAAACAGTACTTGGAAAATTCCCCAAAACATGGACCCAAATAAATCAAGCCATAGTGGTAACAGTATTGACTTTCCTGCAAGTGATCGTACCAGAAGCAGTAGAGGTTCCACATCCACCTGAAGAACTGTCGATCCCAACACTAGATGCCACACCAGCAGTGGAACAGGAGAATCAACCCCCTGTCAGTGGTGAATCTGTCATACCCTTGGTGAATCTAAGACCCCGTACGCAACAATCACGCATACCTAGCAGAGTTAGGCCTACCAGCAACACTGAGGTAGTAGACACCCCAAGTAGTAGAGGATCAACGCCAGTACTAGGCAGGTCCCAACGTAGCACCCAGGGACAGCCCCCTCCAAGGTATAGGAAATAAAAAGAAAAAGTACCTATTAGAGTGTAAATAGTTATTTGAAATGTCTTGTCTATAATGCTTTTGTTTTAGGTGATTAAAATTATGGCCAACTGGGTCACTGGACTATTGGTGACCAAAACTTTAGTTGTCTATAGTTAGCACCCATTGTGCTCAAATTACCCCAGAAGAAAAACCCGTCCGGCGTGCATAACATCAGGGCATCGATGCTCTGACGCACGTCCAGAGCCTATGTTGGGGGTTTTCTCGCGGCCCCCCATTGACTGTTACCTACATATAGAGCAGTGTAATGGACACCCGGCAGGGAGCCACACTGGACTAAGAATTGTAGTAATTTAATTTAAGTTTGAAACATTTAAGAAAAGTGTCTCCCAAAAGGGATGAAAAGTTATGTTTTTGTTTGTTCCCTCAGTCTGGGAGTACTAATTTTAACTAAGGGGGAGTGTGGCACCCCAGCGGTCTGGTTGCCACTGCAGTGTTGCCCTCCTCAAAAGGGTTAATGCTGAGCCTGGAGGTAGTTGGGGAAATCCATTGGCCAGTAAGTATCATCATTCAATGCAGTTTCTCTCCCAGGCCAGCAGAGGGAGCTCTAAACCTGGAGTTCCAGGGAGGATCCCTTAAGCCCTGACCTGGGGGAGGAGTTAGTTAGTCTGTAAGGAGAGTTCAGAGAGACAAGGACTCGAGTAGTGTGGTGTGTGAGCTGGGAGCTGAGCCAGATTGCTCGGCCCAGAAAAACACATCCACAGTGAGTCAAAAAGGAGGAGAACATTGGGAGTGGAGCGCAGCCAGCTCACTCCAACGTCATAGCTAAAGAAATTGAATATCGGAGTTCAGGGCAACTCGAGTACCAGTGGTCGCATCCGGAGGACAAGAGGACTGCAGGTCTCTGTCCACCCCGCACCCGGAGGTGCAGCTGCAAAGCCAGGGCTGGGAGCCCAGACAGAAATAACGGCACCCTTGACAGTCCACGCAGCCCGCCATACGGGAAAGGTAACAAAATTACCTACCTCAGAGAGCAGCAGAACGAGTCCCAGTATACTGACACAGTGGGACCCCGTTTATACACACAGAAGAGCGTAGGGAGCAGGCCTCATTACTCACCTGGCCAGTGAGACCCCCGACTGCTTCCAGGCCACTGGATCGCCAATACCACCTGTAACAAGCTCCCTGGACTTCACTGGTTGGACAAGTAAAGGAGAAGGTAAAGAGAATCATTGTCTGTCTGTTCCTTTATACCGCCCTGTCGGCCCTGCACCTCGCCCACAAACACCATAGACTTTCACTAGTGCTTTTGCTCACACTGATTCTAGTGCCTTTGCTGAATCTGATGATGATGCTAGTGCCTTTGCTGACACTAATGCTGATGCCTTTGCTGACACAAATGCTAATGCTAGTGCTTTTGCTGACACTAATGCTTATGCTAGTGCCTTTGCTGACACTGATGCTAGTGCCTTTGCTGACACTGATGCTAGTGCCTTTGCTGACACTGATGCTAGTGCCTTTGTTGACACTGATGCTAGTGCCTTTGCTGACACTAATGCTGATGCTGGTGCCTTTGCTGACACTGAAGCTAGTGCCTTTGCTGACACTGATGCTAGTGCCTTTGCTGACACTGATGCTAGTGCCTTTGCTGACACTGATGCTAGTGCCTTTGCTGACACTAATGCTTATGCTAGTGCCTTTGCTGACACTGAAGCTAGTGCCTTTGCTGACACTGATGCTAGTGCCTTTGCTGACACTGATGCTAGTGCCTTTGTTGACACTGATGCTAGTGCCTTTGCTGACACTGATGCTAGTGCCTTTGCTGACACTAATGCTGATGCTGGTGCCTTTGCTGACACTGATGCTGGTGCCTTTTCTGACACTGATGCTGGTGCCTTTTCTGACACTGATGCTGGTGCTTTTGCTGACACTGATGCTAGTGCCTTTGCTGACACTGAAGCTAGTGCCTTTGCTGACACTGATGCTAGTGCCTTTGCTGACACTGATGCTAGTGCCTTTGCTGACACTGATGCTGGTGCCTTTGCTGACACTGATGCTAGTGCCTTTGCTGACACTGATGCTGGTGCCTTTGCTGACACTGATGCTAGTGCCTTTGCTGACACTGATGCTAGTGCCTTTGCTGACACTGATGCTAGTGCTTTTGCTGACACTGATGCTAGTGCCTTTGCTGACACTGATGCTAGTGCCTTTGCTGACACTGATGCTAGTGCCTTTGCTGACACTGATGCTAGTGCCTTTGCTGACACTGATGCTAGTGCCTTTGCTGACACTGATGCTAGTGCCTTTGCTGACACTGATGCTGGTGCCTTTGCTGACACTGATGCTAGTGCCTTTGCTGACACTGATGCTAGTGCCTTTGCTGACACTGATGCTAGTGCTTTTGCTGACACTGATGCTAGTGCCTTTGCTGACACTGATGCTAGTGCCTTTGCTGACACTGATGCTAGTGCCTTTGCTGACACTGATGCTAGTGCCTTTGCTGACACTGATGCTAGTGCCTTTGCTGACACTGATGCTAGTGCTTTTGCTGACACTGATGCTAGTGCCTTTGCTGACACTGATGCTAGTGCCTTTGCTGACACTGATGCTAGTGCTTTTGCTGACACTGATGCTGGTGCCTTTGTTGATGCTTTTGCTGATGCTAGTGTTTTTGCTGATGCCGATGCTGATGCTTTTGCTGATGCTGAAGCATCGCTCTGTGCATCACAAGCGATCGGATGATCGCAGCTTCAATTTCTCTAAGAGGACTAGTAAAAAGAATAAAAAGTGTAAAAAAAACAGGTTTTACAAATAATGAAAAAAATGAAAAAGTTCAAATCACCCCCCTTTTGCCCCATTCAAAATGAAACAATAAAAATTACACATATTTGGTAATGCCACATTCAGAAATGCCAGTTTTATTAAACTATAAAATAAATTAACCTGATCCATAAACAGCATAAAGAAAAAAAACATAATGACATAATTACGTTTTTTTTGGTCACCGCAAGATTGCAATAAAATGCAATAAGAGGTGATCAAAATATTGCGTCTACCCAAAATATTTATAATTAAAAATGTCATCTCAAGACGCAAAAATAAGCCATCACTGAGCCCCAAAAAATGAGAACGCTACAACTCTAGGAGAATGGCGAAAAAAGCTCAATTCTTTTTTTTTGACAAATTTCAGAATTTGTTTTACGACCTAAATAAAATAAAAGCTATACATGTTTGGTGTCTACGACCTCGTACTGACCTGAGCAATCATAATGCCTTGTCAGTTTTACCATATAGTGAACATGGAAAATAAGAAAAAAACTAAATAATTGTGGAATTGCACTTTTTTTTGCAATTTAACATCACTTGGAGTTTTTTCCCATTTCCTAATACAATAAAGGGCAGAATGAGTGGAGTCATTCAAAAGTGTAACTATTCCTGCAAAAAAATAAACCCTCATATGGCTATATAGAAAAAATAAAAAAAAATTATGGCTCTTGGAAGAAGGGGAGGAAAGAACGAAAACAAAAATCGCCGGGTGGTGAAGGGGTTAATGGAGGAGGAGACAGTAGCATATTTCTCTGATAAGTTACTTAAATTTCTTATTGTGAATTATTGATTGATGAAGATTCCCCTGTAAATGGTTCTTATGGGCTCATTATGAAGCCTCCGGGGGCAGAACGCTGGTTATTAACCTGTGAATGTAAATAATTGCCATTAATTGAAGAGAGCAAACACACAATGTCACCGGCGCTGATCCTGATTAATAAATCATTAGCGGCTAATAACAATATCACAAGCGGTAAAGAGACAGAATGTATCAAGAAAGTGCTCAACTGGCAATGCCCCAATGTGCCGCTATTACCCTAACTGCATCCTGCCCTGTAGAGACCCCGCGTGTCCGCAGACTACAGATGGCGATGCATGGCAGATTAGACTGTGACCTGGGCTGGAGTAATAAGATGGGAGGGAATGGGATATATGGGGCAAATACCCTGTATACCCTCCAGTATAAGGATAGTATTTTTCTTAATCTCCTCCCTGTATGCAGTCCTTCCTCTCCCTCTGACCTCCCCCATAAGCTGCTGTGCCCCCCCTGCAGGCATCCTTCAGCTTTGGCCCTTCCCCCTACAGGCAGCTTCCTGCTCTGGCCCCTCCCCCTGCAGGCAGCTTCCTGCTCTGGCCCCTCCCCCTACAGGCAGCTTACTGCTCTGGCCCTTCCCCCTACAGGCAGCTTCCTGATATGGCCCCTCCCCCTACAGGAAGCTTCCTCCTCTGGCCCTTCCCTCTACAGGCAGCTTCTTGCTCTGGCCCCTCCCCTTACAAGCAGCTTCCTGCTCGGGTCCTTCCTCCTACAGGCAGCTTCCTGCTCTGGTCCCTTCCCCTGCAGGCAGCTTCCTGCTCTTGCCCCTCCACCTGCAGCCAGCTTCCTGCTCTGGCCCCTTCCCCTGCAGGCAGCCTCCAGCTTTGGCCCTTCCCCCTACAAGCAGCTTCCTGCTCTGGTCCTTCCCCCTACAGGCAGCTTCCTGCTCTGGTCCTTCCCCCTACAGGCAGCTTCCTGCTCTGGCCCTTCCCCCTACTGGCAGCTCCCTGCTCTGGCCCTTCCCCCTACAGGCAGCTTCCTGCTCTGGCCCTTCCCCCTACAGGCAGCTTCCTGCTCTGGCCCTTCCCCCTACAGGCAGCTTCCTGCTCTGGCCCTTCCCCCTACAGGCAGCTTCCTGCTCTGGCCCTTCCCCCTGCAGGCAGCTTCCTGCTCTGGCCCTTCCCCCTACTGGCAGCTTCCTGATCTGGCCCTTCCCCCTACAGGCAGCTTCCTGCTCTGGCCCTTCCCCCTCCAGGCAGCTTCCTGCTCTGGCCCTTCCCCCTACAGGCAGCTTCCTGCTCTGGCCCTTCCCCCTGCAGGCAGCTTCCTTCTCTGGCCCTTCCACCTACAGGCAGCTTCCTGCTCCGGCCCTTCCACCTACAGGCAGCTTCCTGCTCCAGCCCTTCCACCTACAGGCAGCTTCCTGCTCCGGCCCTTCCACCTACAGGCAGCTTCCTGCTCCGGCCCTTCCACCTAAAGGCAGCTTCCTGCTCTGGCCCCTCCCCCTGCAGGCAGCCTCCTGCTCTGGTCCTTCCCCCTGCAGGCAGCTTCCTGCACTGGCCCCTCCCCCTACAGGCAGCTTCCTGCTCTGGCCCTTCCCCCTACAGGCAGCTTCCTGCTCTGGCCCTTACACCTGCAGGCAACTTCCTGCTCTGGCCCCTCCCCCTGCAGGCAGCTTTTTGCTCTGGCCCGTCCCCCTACAGGCAGCTTTCTGCTCTGACCCTTACACCTACAGGCAACTTCCTGCTCTAGGTCCTCCCCCTGCAGGCAGCTTCCTGCTCTGGCCCCTCCCCCTGCAGGCAGCTTCCTGCTCTGGCCCCTCCCCCTGCAGGCAGCTTCCTGCTCTGGCCCCTCCCCCTGCAGGCAGCTTCTTGCTCTGGACCCTCCCCCTACAGGCAGCCTCCAGTTTTGACCCATCTTCCTACAGGCAGCTTCCTGCTCTGGCCCTTGCCCCTACAGGCAGCTTCCTGCTCTGGCCCCTCCCCCTACAGGCAGCTTCCTGCTCTGGCCCCTCCCCCTACAGGCAGCTTCCTGCTCTGGCCCTTCCACCTACAGGCAGCTTCCTGCTCTGGCCCTTCCAGCTACAGGCAGCTTCCTGCTCTGGCCCTTCCCCCTACAGGCTGCTTCCTGCTCTGGCCCTTCCACCTACAGGCAGCTTCCTGCTCTGGCCCTTCCCCCTACAGGCAGCTTCCTGCTCTGGCCCTTCCCCCTACAGGCAGCTTCCTGCTCTGGCCCTTCCCCCTGCAGGCAGCTTCCTTCTCTGGCCCTTCCACCTACAGGCAGCTTCCTGCTCCGGCCCTTCCACCTACAGGCAGCTTCCTGCTCCGGCCCTTTCACCTACAGGCAGCTTCCTGCTCTGGCCCCTTCCCCTGCAGGCAGCCTCCAGCTTTGGCCCTTTCCCCTACAGGCAGATTCCTGCTCTGGCCCTTCCCCCTACAGGCAGCTTCCTGCTGCTCTGGCCCTTCCCCCTACTGGCAGCTTCCTGATCTGGCCCATCCCCCTACAGGCAGCTTCCTGCTCTGGCCCTTCCACCTACAGGCAGCTTCCTGCTCTGGCCCTTCCACCTACAGGCAGCTTCCTGCTCTGGCCCCTCCCCCTACAGGCAGCTTCCTGCTATGGCCCCTCCCCCTACAGGCAGCTTCCTGCTCTGGCCATTCCCCCTTCAGGCAGCTTCCTGCTCTGGCCCTTCCACCTACAGGCAGCTTCCTGCTCTGGCCCTTCCACCTACAGGCATCTTCCTGCTCTGGCCCCTCCCCCTACAGGCAGCTTTCTGCTCTGGCCCCTCCCCCTGAAAGCAGCCTCCAGCTTTAGCCCCACCCTTTGCAGGTACCTCCTGCTCTAGCCCATCTCCCCGCAAGTGGCCTCTTCCTTTGGCCCTTCCCCCTACAGGGGGCTTCCTGATTTGGCCCTTCCCCCTGCAAGCAGCCTTCAGCTCTGGCTCCTCCCCCTGCAGACAGCCTCCTGCTCTAGCCCCTCCCTTTTCAGGTACCATCTGCTCTGGCCCATCTTCCGCAGGCAGCCTCCTCCTTTGGTCCCGCCCCTTAGAGGCAACCTCCTGTTGTGGCTCCTCCCCTCTGCAGAGGCCTACTGTGGTGGCTCCTCCTCCTGCTGTGTCCTTCCTGTTGCTGTGGCTCCTCCTTCTGCGGTGCCAGTAGGAGGATGCTGCCCTCCTGTACAGGTGAGCTCTGCGGAGTGTTGATCCATGTTATGCTGGGTCTTGTGGTTCCTCAGTGTTGTAGTTTTGTATTCCCTTCTGTGCTCTCCTGATCCTGCTGTCAATGTTACTTTTTGCCTTTATATTTGCTCTTGCATTGATAGGCTGTGCTGGGACATGTAGTGCGTCATCGTAGCAGTGTGTATTCACGTCTCCTGAATGTGGCACTTGTAGTCCTCAGTGTTATCCCTTGGTTGTCTGCTGCGTCCTGTCTTCTGCAGTGAAATCTCCCTTGTTCCTTGTGTTCTCGGCTCCTGATCTTCTTCCTTGGAGGCCGCTCTCCGCTCCTCGTGGGATGGAGCAAAGATGGAGGAAAACGTTTATGATTTTTCAGAAAAAACAGAGGCCGCTGTAATTGTGGCGCCCCTGACCTGGTCAGGCACCACTGAGTACTGCACCCATGCTGGGGACAGTACAACACAGGTAATCCAGAAGGCTGACCGAGGTGTGACTACACAGGCGCATAGTGATCAGGTCTCACACATGTACCTTTGGGAGGACCCCTGGGGATCCCAGGAGGGGGAAAAGCCTTCACCTCCACTGGAATAGTGGAGGGGGTAAAAAGCCTCCATCTCCACTCAAGGGGTGTGGTGGAGAGCCTGGTTGCTAGGTGGCGTAGGCAAGAACAGGAGAGGAGGAGCAGTGAGCCGGTTCAGTGTGCAGTTCAGGGGGAGCAGACGTCAGGAGCAGACCCCTGGGGCTGTGGCAGTCTAACAGCGTCCGCGCAGTGACTACCGACGGGGGAGAACGGTCACCTAGTAGTGCTACCCGAAATCCATCTTCAGCTAAAGAGAGAGCAACGGAGTGGGAAGTAAGGAGACTGTCAGGGAGTACCAGGCCCAAACGGGTAGCAGGTCCCAGTGCAGGGATAGATTCACCTTTCCTTGCCAAACCTGCATGAGGGGGCACTTCATACCCCCAAGACCACACTACAGAGTCCGCAGCCACGTCGCCACAGTTAGGGCCCATAGTTCACAGGAGGCAAGCAGCCGGAGTGTCCTGGTCCAGGCTACAAGCAAACGGGCCAAAACGAAGGGGAGAGAGGCTTCAGCAACTTCCCTGGGTGACCCCCATAGGGACTAAAAGTCGGGGTTACCCCAAAACGCAAAGGGCTAAGGAAGGCGAGTCGGTAGTCACCATCATCAGTCAGCCTGAAGGATACCTGGTTCCAGCCTGGTTCATCCCAGCTACGCCCGGGTTACTCACCCTGCCACCATCAGTGAGTAAAACCCCTGAAAGACATTCTGCGTGTGTGGAGTTATTCTGCGCCTTGTGGTTCTACACACTTACACAGGGCCCTGGGGCTTGCCTCACTCTCAGGAGGCTATTACAACCGAATGCACCCACCATCAGCCCCAGGCATCCCTTAATCTGCAGTGGCGGTCCCCACTGACCGCAATACTGAGAGTGGCGTCACGACAAATAGAAGATTCCCTACCTGTGACAAGATCCAGCCGAGTGGAGTCCCTGAAGGTAACGCACCGACACAACACCTGTGGGGCTTCACATAATCTATTAGGGAGCACGGAGGTCGGCACTATTATTGGGGAGAGAGGACACGGAGGGGTCTTATAGTTGTGGAGCCAGGAAGAGGATATTAGTCCTTTATAAAGTGTGCAGAGGGGACCATACTGCTATAAAAGGGTCCACAGGAGAATCAGAGGGTTATTGTCCCTGTGTGGGGGCAGGGAGACTTTCCATAATATTGCTACTTACATATAGCTATTATATTTTGGGGCGCTATCCATGCAGCACTGTTTTTGGTGGCACTCGTGTTTTTAGGGTACTGCTATCTATGTGGCACTGTTTTTGGTGGCACTCGTGTTTTTAGGGTACTGCTATCTATGTGGCACTGTTTTTGGCGGCACTCTTGTTTTTAGGGTTCTGCTATCTATGCGGCACTGTTTTTTGGTGGCACTCGTGTTTTTAGGGTACTGCTATCTATATGGCACTGTTTTTGGCGGCACTCTTGTTTTTAGGGTACTGCTATCTATGCAGCACTGTTTTTGGCGGCACTCTTGTTTTTAGGGTACTGCTATCTATGCGGCACTGTTTTTTGGTGGCACTCTTGTTTTTAGGGTTCTGCTATCTATGCGGCACTGTTTTTGGTGGCACTCGTGTTTTTAGGGTACTGCTATCTATGCGGCACTGTTTTTTGGTGGCACTCTTGTTTTTAGGGTACTGCTATCTATGCGGCAGTGTTTTTTGGTGGCACTCTTGATTTTAGGGTACTGCTATCTATGCGGCAGTGTTTTTTGGCGGCACTCTTGTTTTTAGGGTATTGCTATCTATGCAGCACTGTTTTTGGCGGTACTCTTGTTTTTAGGGTACTGCTATCTATGCGGCACTGTTTTTTGGTGGCACTCTTGTTTTTAGGGTACTGCTATCTATGCGGCAGTGTTTTTTGGTGGCACTCTTGTTTTTAGGGTATTGCTATCTATGCGGCACTGTTTTTTGGTGGCACTCTTGTTTTTAGGGTACTGCTATCTATGCGGCACTGTTTTTGGCGGCACTCGTGTTTTTAGGGTACTGCTATCTATGCGGCAGTGTTTTTTGGCGACACTCTTGATTTTAGGGTACTGCTATCTATGCGGCAGTGTTTTTTGGCGGCACTCTTGTTTTTAGGGTACTGCTATCTATGCGGCACTGTTTTTTGGTGGAACTCTTGTTTTTAGGGTACTGCTATCTATGCGGCAGTGTTTTTTGGTGGCACTCTTGTTTTTAGGGTATTGCTATCTATGCGGCACTGTTTTTTGGTGGCACTCTTGTTTTTAGGGTACTGCTATCTATGCGGCAGTGTTTTTTGGCGACACTCTTGTTTTTAGGGTACTGCTATCTATGCGGCACTGTTTTTGGCGGCAATCTTGTTTTTAGGGTACTGCTATCTATGCGGCACTGTTTTTGGCGGCACTCTTGTTTTTAGGGTACTGCTATCTATGAGGCACTGTTTTTGGCATCACACTTGATGTTATTGTACTGCTATCTATGCGGCACTGTTTTTGGTGGCACTCTTGGTTTTAGGGTACTGCTATCTATGCGGCACTGTTTTTGGCGGCACTCTTGTTTTTAGGGTACTGCTATCTATGCAGCACTGTTTTTGGCGGCACTCTTGTTTTTAGGGTACTGCTATCTATGCGGCACTGTTTTTGGCGGCACTCTTGTTTTTAGGGTACTGCTATCTATGCAGCACTGTTTTTGGCGGCACTCGTGTTTTTAGGGTACTGCTATCTATGCGGCACTGTTTTTGGCGGCACTCTTGTTTTTAGGGTACTGCTATCTATGCGGCACTGTTTTTGGCGGCACTCTTGTTTTTAGGGTACTGCTATCTATGCAGCACTGTTTTTGGCGGCACTCTTGTTTTTAGGGTACTGCTATCTATGCGGCACTGTTTTTGGCGGCACTCGTGTTTTTAGGGTACTGCTATCTATGCAGCACTGTTTTTGGCGGCACTCTTGTTTTTAGGGTTCTGCTATCTATGCAGCACTGTTTTTGGCGGCACTCGTGTTTTTAGGGTACTGCTATCTATGCGGCACTGTTTTTGGCGGCACTCTTGTTTTTAGGGTACTGCTATCTATGCGGCACTGTTTTTGGCGGCACTCTTGTTTTTAGGGTACTGCTATCTATGCAGCACTGTTTTTGGCGGCACTCTTGTTTTTAGATTACTGCTATCTATGCGGCACTGTTTTTTGGTGGCATTCTTGTTCTTAGGGTACTGCTATCTATGCGGAGCTGTTTTTGGCGGCACTCGTGTTTTTAGGGTACTGCTATCTATGCGGCACTGTTTTTGGCGGCACTCTTGTTTTTAGGGTACTGCTATCTATGCAGCACTGTTTTTGGCGGCACTCTTGTTTTTAGGGTACTGCTATCTATGCGGCACTGTTTTTGGCGGCACTCTTGTTTTTAGGGTACTGCTATCTATGCAGCACTGTTTTTGGCGACACTCTTGTTTTTAGGGTACTGCTATCTATGCGGCACTGTTTTTGGTGGCACTCGTGTTTTTAGGGTACTGCTATCTATGCAGCACTGTTTTTGGCGGCACTCTTGTTTTTAGGGTACTGCTATCTATGCGGCACTGTATTTTGGCGGCACTCGTGGTTTTAGGGTACTGCTATCTATGCGGCACTGTTTTTGACGACACTCTTGTTTTTAGGGTACTGCTATCTATGCAGCACTGTTTTTGGCGGCACTCGTGGTTTTAGGGTACTGCTATCTATGCGGCACTGTTTTTGGCGGCACTCGTGTTTTTAGGGTACTGCTATCTATGCGGCACTGTTTTTGGCGGCACTCGTGTTTTTAGGGTACTGCTATCTATGCGGCACTGTTTTTGGCGGCACTCATGTTTTTAGGGTACTGCTATCTATGCGGCACTGTTTTTGGCGGCACTCGTGTTTTTAGGGTACTGCTATCTATGCGGCACTGTTTTTGGCGGCACTCGTGTTTTTAGGGTACTGCTATCTATGCGGCACTGTTTTTGGCGGCACTCTTGTTTTTAGGGTACTGCTATCTATGCAGCACTGTTTTTGGCGGCACTCTTGTTTTTAGGGTACTGCTATCTATGCAGCACTGTTTTTGGCGGCACTCTTGTTTTTAGGGTACTGCTATCTATGCGGCACTGTTTTGGCGGCACTCTTGTTTTTAGGGTACTGCTATCTATGCAGCACTGTTTTTTGCGGCACTCTTGTTTTTAGGGTACTGCTATCTATGTGGCACTGTGTTTTGGCGGCACTCTTGTTTTTAGGGTACTGCTATCTATGCGGCACTGTTTTTGGCGGCACTCGTGTTTTTAGGGTACTGCTATCTATGCAGCACTGTTTTTGGCGGCACTCGTGTTTTTAGGGTACTGCTATCTATGCGGCACTGTTTTTGGCGGCACTCGTGTTTTTAGGGTACTGCTATCTATGCAGCACTGTTTTTGGCGGCACTCTTGTTTTTAGGGTACTGCTATCTATGCGGCACTGTTTTTGGTGGCACTCGTGTTTTTAGGGTACTGCTATCTATGCAGCACTGTTTTTGGCAGCACTCGTGTTTTTAGGGTACTGCTATCTATGCGGCACTGTTTTTGGCGGCACTCGTGTTTTTAGGGTACTGCTATCTATGCGGCACTGTTTTTGGCGGCACTCGTGTTTTTAGGGTACTGCTATCTATACGGCACTGTTTTTTGGCGGCACTCTTGTTTTTAGGGTACTGCTATCTATGCGGCACTGTTTTTGGCGGCACTCGTGTTTTTAGGGTACTGCTATCTATGCGGCACTGTTTTTGGCGACACTCTTGTTTTTAGGGTACTGCTATCTATGTGGCACTGTTTTTGGCGGCACTCGTGTTTTTAGGGTACTGCTATCTATGCGGCACTGTTTTTGGCGACACTCGTGTTTTTAGGGTACTGCTATCTATGCGGCACTGTTTTTTTCTCCAGTCATTCTCCTCCTGGATGCAGCAGCAATGAGGGGGTCCTGGGTGCCCCCTTTTGGAGATGAGTGGAAATCCCAGTGGTGGGAAATATTTGTGACTTACAGTGAATTGTGAAGGTCGGAATAACCAATTTGTAGAATGGAAAGTTTTGTAACTTTATAAAATGTGTTTGAATTTCTCTTCATCATCAAAGTCTCTGCTTGCTGATCTTGAATGGAAACGTTCTTGCTCACTTACGGTATTCATGATGAGCGAAAATATGGGCACTATTCATTCATGATATCTGTTACTCGTCGAATATTTTGGTATTCGCCTCGGGAGATTCGTGACCTTTACCCACATGTTTGGCGCTTGATTTTCAGCCACTAGTCTTGTGGGGATTGTTTGCCAATCACAGTAAGGTTGTAGCCATCTTTAGGAGGTGCAGCAAAAAAAAAAAATATTTCTGGCCATTAAAGCAAAAGAATTAGACTTGCCGAGTTTCCCTGTCACACTACTTCCTGAGCCGCTCATTAACTGTTATGAATATGCACTGCTTCCCCCACCCATACTTTGTGCCGGTGTGTGTGATTGGTTGCAGGACTGCTTCCCCCGACCATCCTCTGTGCCAGCGTCTGTGATTCGTTGCAGGACTGCTTGCCCTGCCCATCCTCTGTGCCGGTGTCTGTGATTGGTTGCAGGACTGCTTCCCCTACCCATCCTCTGTGCCGGCGTCTGTGATTGGTTGCATGACTCCTTTCCCCGCCCATCCTCTGTGCCGGCATCTGTGATTGGTTGCAGGACTGCTTCCCCCGACCATCCTCTGTGCCAGCGTCTGTGATTCGTTGCAGGACTGCTTGCCCTGCCCATCCTCTGTGCCAGCGTCTGTGATTCGTTGCAGGACTGCTTCCCCTGCTCATCCTCTGTGCCGGTGTCTGTGATTGGTTGCAGGACTGCTTCCCCTACCCATCCTCTGTGCCGGCGTCTATGATTGGTTGCATGACTCCTTTCCCCGCCCATCCTCTGTGCCGGCATCTGTGATTGGTTGCAGGACTGCTTCCCCCGACCATCCTCTGTGCCAGCGTCTGTGATTCGTTGCAGGACTGCTTGCCCTGCCCATCCTCTGTGCCGGCGTCTGTAATTGGTTGCAGAAATGCTTCCCCCTCCCTCTGTGCTAGCATCTGTGATTGGTGGAGTGTAAAAATAAATAGGTTGCAAAAAAATGATGTAGGTTCCCCGTATTTTGATACAAGGGACCACATGCCACTTTTTTTTTTGGTGCTGTGGCAATCAGGGTAATATAGGGGGTTAATGACAGCTGTGATTTGTCAAAAAATCACAGCGGTTATTAAACCAGAGGTGAGTAATGGGGAGGGGTCCATGAGGTTCCCACAGTACCACATGTGACTGCCGTTGAACCCGCTGCTGGATTGCCACTCTGCCGGGTTGTGGGACACAGCGGCACCGCTGTCCGGCAATCAGGCAGTCATGTCACCGGAGGTCACATTGGGGACCCCCCCCCCCACTGCCCTCAGTGAAAGTGGAACCCACTGCTCTCCGGGAAAGGGAAACCTCCTGCTAGATTGCCATGCAGCCGAGTCCCACAATCCGACAGTCCAGCAATGTGAACTCTGGTGACGTGACTGTCGGATTGCGGTACACGACGCCAAAACATCCCGGTAATCTGGCAGTCAAGTCACCGAAGTTCACACTTGGGGCTCCCTGCTGCCCTCAGTGAAAGCTGAACCTGCAGCTCTCAATGTGAGTGGATCCCGCTGAGAGTAGCAGGTTTCACTGTCACTGAGGGCGGTGGGAAGTCCCCAGTGTGACCTCCGGTGACCTGACTGCTGGATTGTTGAACTGCAGTGCTTCCGTGTCCTGCAATCCGGTAGTCCGGCAATCTAACAGCAGGTTCATTAGATGTGATAATTCCGGTTCTTTACCTGAATCATCCCAATTGCTCTGGTGCAGTGGCAAGCGGGATAATATAAGGGGTTAAGGATAGCTGTGATTTGTCATAAACTCACAGCTGTCATCAAGCCAGAGGTCAGTAATGAGGAGAGGTCTATGAGACCCACCCATTACTAACCATGTAAGTAAAAAGAAATAAGCAAAAATCCTTTACTTTAAATACAAAAACATACCCTCTTTCACCAATTGATTAACCCCCAAAACACCCCCACAGATCTGACATAATCCACAAGACATCTCACCACAATGCCGGCCCTGCTACATCTGAGGCCAAAGTGTGCTGTCACTTTAGAAAACCACTTACTGCGACGTCAGGGACTCACTGAGCCACAGCTGTGAGCAGTGATGTCACTGAGTTCACCTGAGATCACAGCTGGAGTTCCCACGGTACACCAGCTGTGACTGCAGGAGAACTGACCTGAGGGTAAATCATTGAACTCAGTGACCTTACCTTAGGTAAAGTCATCGAACTTAATTCCAGATTACCGGATTAGGCAATGTTTGCACATTAAGTATTTGATTGCAGACATTTCTGCACCAAATCTGCATCTCCTGGCAGAAACATGCGTGTTTGATGCAGTTTCAGTGCGTTTTTTGCCAGTAGATGCAGATTTGGTGCAGAAATGTCTACACCCAAATACTCAATATGCATGCATTGCCGAATCCGGTAATCCGGTATTGAGTTCAATGACTTTATTTGAGGTCACTGCTGGGGTTCTCACGGTACCTCTGCTGTGACCTCAGGTGAACTGACCTGAGGTGAACTCTGAGACCTCAGTTATGGTAAACTCGAACTCAGTGACCTCACCTCAGGTGAAGTCATGGAACTGAATGCCGGATTACTGGATTAGGCAATGTGTGTACATTGAGTATTTGGTTGCAAACATTTCTGCATAAAATCTGCATTTCCTGGAAGAAAAACATGCTCAAACTGCACTGTGGTTTTGATACATACAGTATTTGATGTGGTTTTCTGCCAGGATGAATGGGTTTTCCTGCAAGGAGATGCAAATTTGGTGCAGAAATGTCTGCAACAAATCTGCTGTTTTTTGTCAGGAGAAGGAGATTTGTTACAGATATTTGTTGCAGACACTTTTGCACCAAATCTGCATCTCCTTGCAGGAAAACGCATTCAAACTGCATAAAAAATGTATGTTTTCTGCCAGGAAATGCAGATGTGGTAACGAAATGTCTGCACCCAAATATTCAATGTGCACACATTGCCTAGTCTGGTAATCCGGCCTTGAGTTCAATTACATCACCTGAGGTCACAGCTGGAAATCCCACAGTACCCCAGCTGTGACCTCAGGTGAACTGAACTCAGGTGAAGTCATTGAACTCAATGCCAGATTAAAGGATTAGGTGCGCACATTTAGTATTTGGTTGCAAACATGTCTGCACCAAATCTGCATCTTCTGGCAAAAAAACCTCTCTGAAACTGCATGAAAAATGCATGCGTTTTTTATGCCTTTTTAGCCAGGAAATGGAGAAATGTCTGTAACCAAATACTCAATGTGTGCACATAGCCTAATCCGGCAGTCAGGTCACTGGAGGTCACACTGCCCTCAGTGCCCTCCTCATTGCCCTCAGCCTCAAAATAGCAGGCTGCTATTTTTAGACTAAGGAGGGCCACAATCATGGGCCTCCCTAGCCTGAAAAAAACAGCCCCCAGCTGGCTGCTTTATTTTCTCTGGGTAAAAAAATAAATGGGGGGGACTGCACATTTTTTTAAATCATTTATTTAAAAAATTAAAAAAATAGTGTATGGGTCCCTCGTATTTTGACACACATCCAAGATAACATGCACAGCTGTAGCTGTCTGCTCTATCTGGGCTGAGTATCAATATACAGGGGACCCTACGTCATTTTTTTTTCAAATTATTTATTTAGTTTTACAACTTCTGGTCCTGTCTCAGTCAGATACTGTGAGGGCAACCAATCACAGATGCTGGGACACCAACTATCTTATTGCAGCCAATCATAGACGCCAGCAGAGAGGGTGGGCGGGGGAAGCAGTGAATATGCATGAGATCTAATGATCGGATCAGGAAGTAATGTGACAGCTGGAATCTCAGGAAGTGTAATATTCCTGCTTTAATTCACATAATATTCTGACAACATTATTCTCAGAGATCAATGTGAGTCAGAAATGCTTCTTCTCTTCCCCGCGCTGTTCCCATTCAGTTCCAGCACCTTTCCATCCACTGCAGCATTTTTACAGCCCTTCCAGACTGACTTTCAAGGTCCTCCAGAAAATTATTCGAGTTTCCCAATGACTTGCATTAGATTTGTTATTCGGTACGAATACACGAATAGTACAAATTATTTAGCACGAATAATCCGAACCCAAATATTTGACTATTTGCCCCTGCTGAGGTTT
Organism: Anomaloglossus baeobatrachus; assembly: GCF_048569485.1. NCBI lineage: Eukaryota > Metazoa > Chordata > Amphibia > Anura > Aromobatidae > Anomaloglossus > Anomaloglossus baeobatrachus. Next base: position 17,492,479 of record NC_134354.1, on the reverse strand, counting down.
TGAGACAATTGTATCCACTCGGAAAATCCTAAAAAGTCTAACCTTCCCCTTGCTTAACACTGATACATTGTAACAAGGTGCAACAACACAACAACACAGGAGGGAAATGCTGGCTGTCTAGGCACAATACAACTGTAACAAACCCTCTGCTGTGAGAAGTCTTAGGACCATGCAGGATTTTCAGCCTTCCAAAGGTATCCCCCACCTTTGGGAAAGTGATAATTATTTGCAGGGGGTCCGAAATCATTGCCCGGAAGCACCTACGACCGCAGCTCTGCAGCCCTGTCCTAAATGGAGCAGGGAGCACATGCTCGGCCTCAGCTCCATACAGAGCGGTGGATACCGCGCTGTGACACGAGCACCATCCAGTTTCCCCATGTGCAACTGATGAAGGTCTTCTGTGACCGAAAACGTTATTTATGCACATCCACTGATAAATAAAATCACAGCATCAAGAATTTTGGGAGTGCCTTGTGTCTATACTCAGCTCCATACAGGACAGGGCTGCAGAGGTTCCTGGGCCCTAATCTCTGGATCATTGGGATCCTGACAATCAGACCCTCCTCATTCACCCTGTTTTTTTGGGGGTAATAACCTTTTATTCCAATTTACTTGAAAATGATGATTGAAGCACAAAGTAATGTAGTAATCTTGTGACTCTGCACAGTAGGAGACCCCCACCTTTGGGAAAATGATAACTATTTGCAGGGGGTCTGAAATCAGGACCTGGAAGCACCTAGGAGGGAGCGCAGCTCTGTAGCCCTGTCCTGAATGGAGCAGGGGGCACATGCTCGGCCTCAGCTCTATACAGGCCAGGGCTGCAGAGGTTCCTGGGCCCTAATCTATGGATCATTGGGATCCTGACAATGAGACATTCCTTGTTTGTAAAGATATCCCCTTCCCTGTTTTGTGGCGGGTAATATCCCCTTAAGATGTATTCCAATTTACTTGAAAATGATAAATGATTGAAGCACAAAGTAATGTAGAAATCTTGTGACTCTGCACAGGAGGAGACCCCCTCCTTTGCGCTGCAGCCCCCCTCCCCGGTGCATGGTGCACTTCTGCATGCAGCCGCATCCCGTCCTGCCATCCATCCAGGCAGATGACTGATGTCTGATGCTTGTTGCAGCTGAGGAGCCATTTTCCGCCACTAGGTGGCAGCATCAGGAGCATTTTGGAGAAGTTGCTCCTCCATCCAGCAGCATCAGCACCAGCAGCAGCCGTCAGTGTAAAAGCCTCGGATGCTGAGCCTGGCTGCACATTCAGCTGGAGCTGCGGACCGCGCGTATGTGCATTGCCTTATCCTGCCTTATCTCAGAGCATCCCTCCTGCTACTCACAGTCAGGACACACCAACTCTGGGGGCGACAGCTGGACCCCCCCCACCACCACCTCCACCACCCTCATCATCCGGGATTGTGTAAGCTCTTGTGACAAGCAGAAGACACTATTGCTAATCACATATAAAGGGAAGAAGAGGACACATTAACCCCCGAGCGGCCGGCAGAAGAGGAATTGCAAGCAGGAATCATGAAGACCTTCCTGGTACACGGCATCTGGATGCTGGGATTTTTCCTCTGCCTGCTCTCCTTACAAGGTACCGTGCCCCCTGTGAGCACCCCGTGGACCTGTGTCTTGTGGGGTCTCTGCATGGCTCCTTGACGTGGTCAGGAGCCGAGTTTGAAGGGTTTTTGACAGTTTTGCCCTGGAGGAGGGGGTGATGAGATGTCAGGATGGGGGCAACAGGATATGATTGCACCTACCTACCACAAGACCGCCAACCTCTGGGCAAGGCAGGCACAAGGGCGCACAGTTGGCAGGTTGGTGGTCTTGTGGTAGGTAGGTGCCCCCAACTGATGAGCGCCGGGCAGAGCACATACTTAGCAGGGCACAAGTCAGATGTTGTACAGGTCACGTGGAGTCCTGGCGTGCCCACTATTAATGCCCACTCTTCGTCCACGCTCTTCATGCCCACTCTTTGTGCCCGCTTTATGTGCCCACTTTTCATACCCACTCTTCGTGCCCGGTCTTCCTGCTCGCTCTTCGTGCCCATTCTTCATGCCTCCTCTTCATGCCTCCTCTATGTGCCTGCTCTTCATGCTCACTGTTTGTGCCCGCTCTTCAATCTTTGTACCCACTCTTTGTACTATTCGTACCCACTCTTTGTGCCTGCTCTTCATGCCCACTCTTCATGCCCGCTCTTAGTGCCCACTCTTTGCGCTTCGTACCTGCTCTTTTTGCCCGCTCTTAGTGCCTATTCTTCATGCCCACTCTTCGTGCCCAATCTTACTACTTATTCTTCATGCCCACTGTTTGTGCTCGCTTTTCGTGCCCACTCTTTGCTCTTCATACCCACTCTTCGTGCCCGCTCTTTGCCCTTTGTGCCCAATTTTTGTGCCCACTCTTACTGCCTATGCTTCGTGTCCGCTCTTCGTGCCCACTGTGCCCACTTTTCATGCTTGCTCTCCGTGCCCGATCTTTGTGCCTATTCTTCATGCCCACTCTTCGTGCCCGCTCTTTGTGCCCACTCTTCGCACCGGCTCTTTGCTCTTCATGCCTGCTCTTTGTGCCCACTCTAAGTGCCTATTATTCATGCCCACTCTCCGTGCCCGCTCTTTGCTCTTTATGCCCGACCTTTGTGCCCACTCTTAGTGCCTATTCTTCGTGCCTGCTCTTCATGCCTGTTCTTTGTGCCCGCTCTTCATGCCCGACCTTTCTGTCCACTCTTAGTGCCCGCTGTTTGTGCCCGCTCTTTATGTGCATTCTTCGTACCCGCTCTTTGTGCCCGCTGTTTGTGCCCGCTCTTCGTGCCCGCTCTTCATGCCCGCTCTTTATGCGCATTCTTCGTGCTCTCTCTGTGCCCACTCTTCTTGCCCACTCTTCGTGCCCGCTCTTCGTGCCCGCTGTTTGTGCCCGCTCTTTATGCGCATTCTTCGTGCCCGCTCTTTGTGCCCACTCTTCATGCCTGTTCTTTGTGCCCCCTCTTCATGCCCATTCTTCATGCCCGCTCTTCGTGCCTTTGGCCGGGTCTTCTTGGTCACCACCAGGTCGCTCTCATTGATCCGGTGACTCCGTGATTTCTTGATCGATGGTCGGCGGGTTTTCTCGCCCTGCGTCACCCAGACGATTGATCAGGAGATGAGGGGCTGTCATGGAGGCAGCGTCGCCCGCCGGTGGGATGTGCAGGTGGAGTGGAGACGTCGTTTCTCAGGGCCGGAGCGAGATCTGCAGTCGGCACAGATCAGATCCTCTCTCTAGGCACATTTCACATGGGGGGTGACACATGACGTCTGACCTCACAGATCACCCCCATCCTCCAGGGCTGCGTAATATCTAATGCGCTCGCTCTACAACTAAACTAATGATGAATAGTGGTCTCCTCTCCACAGATGGAGCGCCCTTTATTGTAATTTTCCCCATCTGCCGTTGCCGTGTAATTTGATGAATCTGTACATATACGTGATAACGCTTCCTTATGTGATGGATCCGCCGTCTACAGGTGGAGCAGCCGTGATTGCAGCACTTTACTCTGCATTTTGCTTTGAATGTAATACCCATTGAAGTGGTGCAGATGGAGCGCACTTTGCAGCAACATTTCCCTCGGTCATTTCAGCAGTGTTTGTCTCCCACAGATGGAGTGTGATTGATTGTAATACAGACTGTTCACATTTTTCAATGCTATTTGTGTTCATGTCTACAGGTGGAGTGCACTTTGTTGCAGCATTAACCACCGACCGATCACTGGTGTTTTATCTTTGTTGCTTAATGTAGTGATGTCCATGAATATGACTGACTGGATGTGTTATGGATACAGTTAGAGCAGCCTTTTTTGCAACATTTAACCAAATCCTTCCATATAGGACATAAATGGGGTGGATTTTTATTGCATACAGTTGAAGCGCACTTTATTGTATCTTATTACTCAGGTGAACTCTGATGTTTTACCTTCTAACCTGAAGCTCCGCACTTGCAGATGGAGTGTGATTTATTGCCACATTTACCTCAGGCGACTCGTTGGCGCTTCCCTGTGTGACGGATGCACAAGACTCTGACTGAAGTGCTAATGTCTGCAGGTGGAGCGACCTTTATGGCAACATTGACCTCATTCATCTGACGGCGGTTTCTATTACAACTAGATGCAGTTTGTTACATCATCCAGAATACGTCTGCAGATGGGGTGCACTTTATTGAGACAGCACCATGGCTGGCAACCTTTGTAGATTAATTTGGTTTAGTGCCTCAAGGTTTGTACCATGTTTTGTAATATAAGCCAGGATGTGCACTGAGGTCTGCTCCATCTGTACTACCGGTAGATGCTCAATGATTATTGTATACTATATTAGACGTATTGTCAGGACAGGCGATGTGTGCAATATACAAGCTAGTGGGTGCACTGATGGCTGCTTCATCTGTTCACAATGCTTTAGATCATAGCTTTTGCATTCAGTATTAGAGCTATGTCTCCAGGGCAGGCAATATTTTAAAATACAAGCTGAGTGTTGCACTGAAGTCTGCTCCATCGGCTAATGATGCTCAAGGAAATCTAGGGGGTGCACCGAGGTCTGTTCCATCGGCTAGTGATGCTTGAGAAAATGTAGGGGGTGCACTGACGTCTGCTCCATTGGCTAGTGATGCTCAAGGAAATCTAGGGGCAGCACTGAGGTCTGCTCCATCGGTTGGTGATGTTCTTGGAAATCTAGGGGTTGAACCAAGGTCTGCTTCATCGGCTAGTGATGCTTGAGGAAATCTAGGGGGTGCACTGAAGTCTGCTCCATCGGCTAGTGATACTTGAGGAAATCTAGGGGTTGCACCGAGGTCTGCTCCATCGGCTAGTGATGCTTGAGGAAATCTAGGGATTGCACTGAAGTCTGCTCCTTCTGTTAAGATGCTTGACATGATACATTCTGAATATAGTTTTAAACTATGTTTCAAGACACACAGTGTTTAAAACACAAGCTGGGGGGGGGTGCACTGAGGTCTCCTCCATCTGATAAAGATACTTGGATAATTCTGCGGTCAGTGTTACAGCTATGGCTCCAGGGCAAGCGACATTTCTGATATAAGCAAAGGGGTGCACTGAGGTCTGCTCCATCTGTTCTGATGCTTGGAAAATTCTGCGTGCAGTATTAGACGTATGTATGCAGGAG